>NW_026068210.1:360508-538697 GCF_014885135.2 Alexandromys fortis
ATATTAAGGCTGCCGCTGCCGCTCCCCCTGGAGCAACACCCTAGAAGCCTAGCCAGACCAACATTCCTGCCCAGAAGCCAGTTCTCTATTTATAGCCCATGGGCAGATCAGCAAAGGGGGCTGAGCGGCAAGGCCTGGGAATGTCAGAGGGAGAATCACAGGAACCTCCTAGAGAGACAGGAAAACCAAGGGGCCAAAGGTTGAGCTATATGCATCCCCAGGTCACTGGGCCTGTAGTTCAAGAGGCCCTGCATTGAAGGGACAATGCCTCAGCCAATGGCATCCCCTAGAATGGATGACTGGGGGAAGTCTAGATGACCATAAACCAAAAGGCAAAGTTGCAATCATTTGGTCTCCACACAAAATGTACTGCTGTATTTTCTTTGTTGTCTCAGGTCTGAGGGGAAAGAATTGAGATTTGCACAGGGAAGTAGTTTGAAGCGCTTCCTTGGAGATGCTGAAGCAATGCGTAGCTGAGCGGAACTGCTCATTCGTCAGCCAAGAAGTATTTACGGAGTGCCTACTGTGTCCTGAGCACATCCCACCCAGGCTCAGAAAAGGGGGAAACGCTCCCATCCCAATCGTTACTGACACCCATGATGTGCATTCTTCCTTGTGAGTTTAAGTCCAGTGTAAAGACATTTAGAATGCCTCCACCTCTCTGTAGCATACCGCTACAATGTTTCAACAGGTGCAAGCATAGTTTAAAGAAGCATGTCCCGGGCAGATGAGCCTCTGCTTCACCTGGGAAGAGCCAGAATGAGAGCGTGTGCAAATAATCACACACACGGTGCCCAATTGTGACAAAAGTGGATGATTTATGAGACATCTCGCGAAATTCAAATTCAAGTGTAGAAGTTAGCAGACCCCAAGGCTGCTTATTCCCTCACTTGACACCAAGTGACTCTGTGGGACCACCCTTGCAGTGGCTTCTGACGATGCCATGGTGAACAAAGCGTCCTTCTGTCAAGACTGTCTTCATGTCCCTCAGTGACAAACTAACAGACAAGATTGTTACAGAGTGACATGGCTTCGTGACATTTCCCAAAGCCCGAGATGTAGCAGTCTGGGAGGAAACGGCCAGAGAAGTCGGAGAAGGCAACGATGGAGCTGAGACCTGAGACCTGGGACCTCAACAGCTGCAGGTCATGGGTAGGGACAGGAGTGAGAGCAGTAGGCTTGGAACAGCAGGCACAGGACTCTATGGCTCTGAAGGAGGCTGAAAGAAAGGAAGGGGGCTGGCTAACCAGATAGGGCCAACTGAGGGGACAGTGACTCTAGGGGACGTTTGTGAAGACACACGGAGTAGGGCTCCCGAATGGCCGTGTAGTTGGGGAAGGGGATGAGATTTTCATCTGAGCATGATGGTGAATGCAAAGAGCCCCGGGACCTCTGCCATTTCCTCTGCTGCTGTGCAGGGGCCAAGACAAGTGCTAGCGAGGACAGCAGGCACCTTAGTGTGGCCATCTAAGCCAGCAAAGGGTAGGAGTTAGCATAGCCTATACAGTGACCTTAGGAATGAGAGACCTAGGGGTGCCCTACAGGAAGAGTGGACAAGGCTTCATAATGCCCTCGGGACCTCCAGCCTCAAGAGTTCCACCCCAACACCACATCCCCGCCTGGCTGTTTACTGTTGAGTTTCAACCCCTGGCCAAACCACATCTGCACTCACAGACCCACTTCTCCCAGTTCCTTTCTCCCCAAAGCCATCTCTAATGTCTCTCTTGTCCCCGTGCCCACATCCAACCATATATAAAGCTTGCTTTTCCCCATCTTTATTTTTATAGACTTAAAAGTTTGTATGTCCGTGAGTGCTTTTCTTTCCGTGTCCGTGAAGCTCCAAGATCAGAAGAGGTCATCAAGTCCCCAAAAACTGGGGTCACAGGCAGTTGTGAGCAGCCATGTGGGTGCTGGGACTCAAGCCCAGGTCTTCTGGAAGAGCAGCGGGTGCTCTTAACTGGTGCGGCACCTCATCTTTGCAAGCCTGCCAACCTGCATCCTGAGAGTCTATCTGGAATCCAAACGCTTTTCACCGGATTCACCTCCCAAAGCTCAGCAACCGTTTGCGTGGCCATGATCAATGCCTTTGGAGTGCTGCGGTGCCCTCGGAATTAGTCACCTTTCTTCTGTCCTTGCCTTCCACCAACCAGGGAAGCTCCTGGTAACAGAAGTCTGAGCTGAGACCCAACAGCCAATAATGGGCCAGGCCCAGGGAAGAGGACTGAAGGGGAGGGAAGCAAGAATAAGACAGCCCTGTCCCAGGACCTTTGCACATGTTTGTCCCTCTCTCTAGCAAGTACCTGCTTGTGGTGGCTCTGTCTCCCTTCCTCCAGGGCACTTCACAAGTACAACCATCCCAGAGAGGTTGTCCCTGCCTGCTGGAATGAAAACTAGTTCTTGATTTGCTTTATTCTTCTCATTATTTTTATGTAAAATTTATAAACCCCTGATACCACACAGTTCCTTGAGTGCTTGTCCGCCATCCTCTCCTATAATTTAAACACTATGTGAATGGGTCTTTGGTTTTGTTCCCTGCTGTGTCCCCAATACCTGGACCAGTAGCTGGTGTTTGGTAGATAAGCCACCATGAACACTGAACGACTAAATAAAAGAGCAAAGAGGGTCCCTTTATAAAAGGGACCGTCAGTACTGCCCGTGTCAGAGAAGGGGAAAGAGTGGGACTTCAAAGGAGATTTCTGAGTCTGAGGGATATACAGGGCTTCCCAGTTTGTAGAGGGCCAGCTAAGATGATTTCCTGACTTTAGTGGGAAAGACATCGGTATCACCCTTGCTTAGATTTCTGATATCCAGGAGAGAAGACATGGCAGGAATACCCGGTCCTAGCCAGAGCCCCAAGAGACATCAGCATCCCAGGGGTGGGGTGTGTTGGAGCTGGTAGAGGAGCCAGAGCTCGGGGGAGGGGGCTGCATCCTTCTGCTCCTATCCTCCGCAGTGAGTCTGCTGTGAAGAGACACAACTAAGTCTCCAAGGAACAGAGCCTGGAGACTCCAAGGCCCCCACAATCCAGGCTAATACTGTGCAAGCAGGTGCTGGAGTCAGAAGCGTGCCCTCTTGCTGGCACAGCCGAGCACCTCCCCGGACATTTCCACACCCTCCTCCCTTTGGATTCTGCACCTCCCAGTCACTCCCGGACATTGTCATTATCCTTAGAAGTGAAGTGGAAACAGACTTGAGAAGAGATCACCTCCACAAAGTTTAGCAGACTTCACTGCAGGTGAGGTCACCAGGCCAGGTCCTGGTCATCATGACCCTTAAGAAAGACACTTCCTGTGGCTCCACTCAAAACAGATGACACAAACCTGCTGAAACCAGCTTTCATCTTAGCTGAGAAATAGAGCAACCCAGACCCCGTCCAGCTCTCTAGACAACCACAGAAGGAATCCTGCGGGGTAAGTTGAGGAGAGACCCTTCCTTCCTCCCTCTTTTCCTCCCTCTGTCCACCCTGAGTTTGACTAGTGTGGCTTAAAGTTTTAGTGACGATCCCCCCAACTACCGCATAGACTGCGCTGGATTTCTTAGCTTCTTGTGGAAGATGAGCAAGACCAGATGCTCTCTGAAACATTCTCAGGTTGGGAATGAGCCAAATATCACTGCCACCAAGTCATTTGTATCAGGCTTGCCCACTTAGAACTTGGGAGCCTCACTGTCTCTAGCCCGCTGCGTCCTTGGATCCACTTCTCCGGTGTGTCACCATTTCGCTGCTTCTTCTCTAGAGGTTTCTTTGCCCTTTTGCCTTGTGTCTCTCTCCAGATCTCCTACAATCTGGTTTCTAACGTCTATTCTGTGCCTGGTTTCCCAAGAAATCAGGAGACAGTGAGGTCCAAGGTCAGCTCCGATGTGATCGCTGTGGCCAGCTTCACTGAGGTTGTAGTAGGCACTGGAGAGACTTGGGCAGGCTGCACCAGATAGCCAAGTGCAAGGAGGCTGGTGTCTGCCTGCCAGTCTCTGCCCTCCTCCCTGTCCCAGCGCAGAGCCGCGGGAGGGGGCACTCTCTGGCCCCAGAGGCTCCCCTGGGGACCCCAAGCTCCGCCCTGCTGCACTCCTATTGGTTTGGGGCGCCCCCGCCCCCAGTCTCCCTTTCCAGCTCCCGGGCTTTTAGGCTACCCTGAATAAATAGTCCAGGGCGCCTGGCGAGAAGCTAGGGACGGAAAAAGTCCCAGGACGATCGCTTTCTTCGTCGCAACTCCGACGGGACAGGACAGGCAGGGAGGTAGAGTACAGCCGGTGTGCATTCCAAACCTCAGTATTTTGTCATTGCCAGGGTTCAGGAGTGACAGAAAGTTAAGGTGACTCTTGAGGATTGGGTTGAACGAGAGGCAGGACCGAGAAGTCTAGGAGCTAGGATATGGAGCTACTGTCGCCGCCACTCCGGGACGTAGACTTGACAGGCCCCGACGGCTCTCTCTGCTCCTTTGCCACAGCCGACGACTTCTATGATGACCCGTGTTTCGACTCACCGGACCTGCGCTTTTTCGAAGACCTGGACCCGCGTCTGGTGCACGTGGGGACCCTCCTGAAACCGGAGGAGCATACACACTTCCCCACCGCGGTGCACCCAGGCCCCGGCGCTCGCGAGGATGAACATGTGCGCGCGCCCAGCGGGCACCACCAGGCTGGGCGCTGCTTACTGTGGGCATGCAAGGCGTGCAAACGCAAGACCACCAATGCTGATCGCCGTAAGGCCGCCACCATGCGCGAGCGGCGCCGCCTGAGCAAAGTGAACGAAGCCTTCGAGACGCTCAAGCGCTGCACGTCCAGCAACCCGAACCAGCGGCTGCCCAAGGTGGAGATCTTGCGCAATGCCATCCGCTACATTGAAGGCTTGCAGGCTCTGCTGCGCGACCAGGACGCAGCACCACCTGGGGCCGCCGCTTTCTACTCGCCCGGTCCGCTGCCCCCAGGCCGAGGCAGCGAGCACTACAGTGGCGACTCTGACGCTTCCAGCCCGCGTTCCAACTGCTCGGACGGCATGGTAAGGCCAGGGACACAGAAGGGCAAGTGCTGACGACACCTGGGCGTTTCAGAGGCCCTTGGGGTCGGGGGAGTCCTTTAGACACAGGTATCCCTGGCATCTGTCACTGGGGTCTGTTTGGAGACCCTGAGCATCTGCAATTTGCCCAGTTGGGGATGCATGCCATCAAAACACTGCTGCGCAGACCCCAGGACATACGTTTCCTTCTCAAATCCTTATTACCCGAGTGCAGATTTTTGTTCCTGGGTGACCATCCAGGCTCAGTTTGACCCTGCTCCTGTCTCCAGTCCTGTAAGCCACAGCTAGGGGAGTGAGGGAGGGGCGGTGACAAGGAGTAGTGTTCCAGCCGCCCCACGGGTCTGACTTGGGCATTCTTGCTATTCACAGATGGATTACAGCGGCCCCCCGGGTGGGTCCCGGCGGCAAACCGGGTATGATGCCGCCTACTACAACGAGGCGTCCAGCGGTGCGTATTCTCAGCTGCTCCCAGCTAGCAGGCATTCATTGGCCTTCCGTGTTACCCTTGAAGACGTCCTCGCTCCCCAGGCTTAATAGTACTCCTTCCTCTCCTCTTCTCCAGACACACTTTGTATCTTGGGATGACGGGGCCAGGCGTGTTGGTGTTTGGGGGAGTAAACAACTACAACGTGCACCTTCCTCTTCTTTCTCCTTGTAGTCTAGCAAGTCCTTAGTTTCCCTTCTGCTCCAAAGCTCTGTGCTGGGCAGGGGGTAAGAGGCTTGAAGGGACTCCAGCTTGCATTACTAACCTTCCCCTCCCCTACAGAATCCAGGCCAGGGAAGAGTGCGGCGGTATCGAGCCTCGACTGCCTATCGAGCATCGTCGAGCGCATCTCCACAGACAGCCCCGCCGCGCCTGCGCTGCTGTTGGCAGACGCACCACCAGAATCTCCTCCAGGTCCTCCGGAGGGTGCATCACCAAGCGACACAGAACACAGGGTCCAGACCCCTTCCCCTGACGCCACCCCGCAGTGTCCTGTAGGCGTGAACCCCAATCCGATTTACCAGGTGCTTTGAAGGGTCGGCTGCGGCAAGAGAAGACGCACCGCCTACACTCCGGGGTCCCTAGGGTCCTTCACGCTCAAAAGATGAAGTTTAAATGACACTCTTCCCAACTGTCCTTTCAAAGTCACACATTCAGAGGCTGGAGAAGGGCGGAGCAGAAGTCTGTCCCACATCGATCCCCAAAGAAAGGACGCTGTCCATTTGACGTTGTTTGTTTTGTTTTGTTTCGTTTCCTGCGACTCACAGAGACTCGCTGTCCCTCAGGGGGCCAGAGCTGATCCTTAAACGGCCAGGCCTTCTTCCTCTTCCTCACTACTCCTCACGCAGGGGTGAGCCCCTCACACCTAAGCCCTGCCCTCCACATCCCGGTTGTTTGTGGAGACAGGATCCCTACTTTCCGGGGGTCTCCCGACACCCAGTCTTTCCCACAGCCTGCTAAGGCCGCTCCAGTCCCGTGTGTAAAAGGTGTAACCATATCCCACCCGTCCCCGTCCCACGCGCGGTTCAGGACCACTTATTTTTTTTTTATATAAGACTTGTGTAATCTATTCGTGTAAATAAGAGTTGCTTGGCCAGAGTCGGAGCCCCCTGGGCTGTATTTATCTCTGAGGCATGCTGTGTAGTGAAACAGGACTTTGTATGTTTATTCCTCTGGTGGGAGAGTCTCGGGACTCACTCGCTCAGGTGTTGGAAATAAAGACACTAATTTATACATCGGTGACTCTGGCTTTTTCTAGGCAAGCCAAGGGGATCAATAAGAAACAATACAATCTGGGCAAGCTGTGTCACGGCGACCCCTGTAGGCGACGTAAGGATAGCAAAGACACTGGATGGTGCTAGATTACTAAGGAGGGCTAAGCCTGCCTGTAAGCAGCAGGTCACACCCCACGCAAGGAAAACAGGTTCTAGTGGAACGATGCACAGGTTAATGTTAGTTTAAATATAAAAAGCCGGATGTGGTGGCTCATCTCTGCAATCTCAGCACTGGGAAGGCCGAGGCAGGAGGATGGATGCAGGCCTAGGTATAAAGTGGAGATCTTGCTCCAAAACAACCTTTTTAAAGGAAAAATTAAAAGTCATGTTGAGGAGCTATTCCAGTTGGTAGAGCACTTGCCTAGCATGCATAAAACCCTGGGTTCAGTCGCCAGCACCATAGACACCTGCCGTGGGAGGTGCAACACCCTGGAGGTGGCACAGAAAAATCAAAAGCTCAAAGTCACTCTCGGCTACACAGCAAGTCCCAGGCCAGCCCAGGATACATGAAAGCCTGCCAATAAATTGATTGATTGATTGACTTAAAATCTAGCACCACAAACTTGAAATCCTGGTAGAGTAAGTCTGCCCAGGGCCAGCTATTGCTGTTTTCCAAAATCTCCTTTTGGGACTCCGAAGTGTGTGTAAGGTTGAGAATAGTTCTTCTTCACATGCACAGCGTGTCCAGAAGGCTCTGTGGGAGGTTGTGGTCCTAGAACCACTCAACACCCTCACAAGTGTGGAGGAGAGCTGGGTGCCTTGCTTCCAGGGCTGGAAGAGAGAGCTAAAGAGCTCAAGAGATGCTTTGCACTCCGTGTGGTGCGTGCAGGCTCTTGTAATGATGTGACTGCCGGAGGCAGCCTGCATGGAGACAGCGCCATTGGGAGCCTACACTCAGAGCCTCTCTCTGCCTTCTAAGAAGGCAGAGGCTTGCAGCCTGTGAGGAGAAGGGCACTCGGAGCGGCATCAAGTCTAGTGCTGCGGTGCTTTCGCCAGGCTGTGCAGTCTGGGCAGAGGGGAAGCTATTGGTGCAGCCAGACTGCAAGGAGAGCTTCCTGGACAAAGCGCTATTTCAGATGTGTCAGGAGAAACAAGAGTAGGCAACAGACAACAGCAAAGCTTTTGGTGCCTGCCCTCCACCCCTACAGGGATCTCTATCCTCCCCTGGAATGACCTGGCACAAGTTCGTCCTCACTCACACTTGTCCCCAGAGCCTCAGTACTTCCTGCATTCTGTCCTACAGATCCTGTTCCTGAGCTCCCATAGGCCAGGTTCTTGACACAGAAAAGACACTTTCAGGAAGGACCACTCCATCCCGAGAGTGGGCTCTGCTCCCCCAACACCGTGCTGGAGGAGTCACTCAAGGCTTCAGCCTGTCCTCTCAGATGCTCCCTAGTGCCTCTCAGATACACTCACTCCCTCAAGTCCCCTCAGGGATGTCCTGACTTTGTCTGTCAGATGGATGCCAAGTCCTATACTGAAGGAAAAGAGACCACTGGACACACCCCTACCTTTGGGACGCACCCGACATTTAGGGGTTGGATCTTTTCCACAGCTGGTCACATGGTGATCAATTAAGCGTTAAGAATACAAACTGGGTGAGGACGGGGCAGCCCACATGGTATCACCCCTAGTAAGAGGACACAGCGAGAACCAGGTAGGAGGGAAGGGGCAGCCTCATGAGCCCACAGATGCTCGTGGGAAGCAGCTGAAGAGATGGAGAATAAGAGGCAGGACCACATGGGCCTCCCCTGAGCTGCATCCAGAAGGCGACAGGCAGCCCCAGAGGAATCAACACAGGGGAAGAACAGAAATGATATATATTATAGAAAGCTCTGTTTGGACTGGAAAAACAGACAGGAGGGAATCATAAAGAGACAGGAAGATGTTTTGTGATTTTTCTGAGGAGATGCAAAGAAATGTCACCTCATATAAAGAAGTAGCCAACAACCCAAAGAAAAATTCCATTTAGTCCAGTGTGGCAAATAAATGAATCTATTGAGATTCCTACAGAAGCATGGGCAACTTGTGGGGAGACGCACAGTGAAGCCCCACCCCCAGAAAAAAATTAAAATCTTCCTTTAAATATTTATTTATTGGGTGTTTGCATGTGTGTGTGTGCATGAGTGTGTGTTTCACGTGGGTGTGCAAGTGTGTGTATACCATGGTGTATATAGAAGATTAAAGGATAATCTGAAGGAATTCATTCTCTCCTCCCAACACTGGGACTGGACCCAGGTCATTGGTCCCAGCAGCAAGCGCCTCTACCTGCAGCCCCCAGCACTTATTCTAAACCTCCTATATCCTTCAGAATGTTTTTAAAGGTTTATTTTATTTTTACATGTCTCGTGTGTGTGCAGGTGTCCCCAGAGGCCAAAGGCATCAGCTCCCACCCACCCTGGAGCTGAAATTACAAGTTGTTTCAGCTTAGGTTGTAAGCTGCCTAACATGGGTGCTAAGAACCAAATTCCTCCAGTGGAACCATCTCTCTGGCTCTTCCTTTTTTGTTGTTGTTGTTATTTTGTCTACACCCTCCCTGCAGCTGAACATCAAGTCCAGGGCCTTGAGATTGCTAGGCAAGTGCTCTATCACTTAGCTCTTCTTGTGTGCTTCAGCTTCTATGCAGCTGGGCCAGGGGGGCATGTGATTAGAACCTGGGGGAGGAGCAAATATGGATATTGTGACCTTTCCTCCCTCTCTCCGAAGCAAGTATTCGCAGCCCCATTTCCAGAGACCTAGCTACCAGCGATACAGGTTTTTGCTGTTATTTTAATTTTTGTTTTGTTTTTGACATGGGTCTCACTCTGTAGCTTGGCTAGCCTGGAACTCGCCATGTCTGAGCTGTCCTCAAACTCTCGGCAGTCTTCCTTCTTCAGCCTGCCCCAGAGCTGGGGTTACAAGCATGATCCACCACACTGGACTTCCTTATGCAAATGCCTATTTATCCTGTTGTTATGGCTACTGGTCCAGGTGTGTGCTGCTCCATGTTGCAATGATTCTTTCAAGGCTGATGAGGCAGCTGCATTACAGAGGACCAGCCCAGAGGCTGCTGGGGTTGCTAGGGTGATACATGGCATGCGCTGGACCGGGGATGCTTTGGATGAGACAAAAAACGTGGAAGTATTGCAGGCTCATAGAAAAACTCTACAAAACTTAAAAATCATAGGGAGTGTTCCCATTAAACAAAGAACTAAGTGAGTAACTCTAACACACACGTGTGTATGTGCATATCTATTAGTAACTCATATGTGTGTGTAGTGTATTCAGAGGGGACTATCAGGCAAAAGGCGGGTACTTTCTGCACTGAGAACCCCCGCAGACTGCCCTGGCATCAAGATTTATGGTCCAGCAGTAGAGGACAAGCCAGACGCTGGCCCCGCTCATTGCCAGCCGTGTGCACTGGGGCAGCGAACAGTCTGCACAACTCTTCCCAGTGGCTGGTGTGTGGAAGCCTTCATCTCATCTGGTGAAAGGCATCTATCTCCATGAAGGACTTCAGACCTTGGTTTGCATCTGAGCGGGCTGAGGTGCCATTACAGAGGGGATCTGGGACAGCGTGTGTCCTGAGGTAGGATTTAAACCCAGGCAAAGGGACTCCAGCGATTGTGCTCCTCTTGTCCTGTGCTATGGCCTGCAGAGGATGTCGGAAGACAGCTGAGAAGAGGGGAGGGTCTGGAAGCTGGATCACACCTTGGAGGATGGAAATTGTGTCCCTGTTGTCTGTCCCTTGTCTTAGTCACTTCAGAAGCGCCGACTGCCCACCCTGTTTTCAGTGCAGGTGAAACCCCTTGCTTCTGGGGCCATTTTCATGTGACTGCATGCGGAAAGTCCCCAGTCATTCTGCGCAGTGTGTATACATCCACTACATGTATGTGCTCACATGACAGCCATCTTAGCTGTTTTACCATTGCTGTGAAGGAACCTCTCATCCGGGCAGCTTACAGCAGGAAGAGTTTACCCAGGGCTCACCATTCCAGAGGGTTAGAGTACCTGGTCAGCATGGTGGGGCTGGGGGTGTACCTCAGTGTGAAACCCGACTTATAGGACTGGGGGTGTACCTCAGTATGAAACCCGACTTGTAGGGCTGGGGGTGTACCTCAGTGTGAAACCTCACTTGTACAAGGCCGTGAACTTGATATTTAGTACAAAAAAAAAAAAAAAGAAGTGGGGGGAGGGGTTCAGAAGAGAAAAAAAAACTTTTCAATGGAGCTGTGTTAAAGACTCTTGAACTGGTTGTTAATCCAGTCGAGGAAGAAAAGCAAATAATATGGAAATATTAGGAAAATATTGTTTGCTGATCTGGCATAAATTATTAACATCAACAAGACAAAATAAAATTCATAAGATGCCACTATGACAAGACCTCAACAATATCAACTAAACTTTTATGAGAATTATCAGGCAATATTTAAAATTATCACCATATGAGAAAATTAAAAATTCCTTGAATCCCCACAGTCTGTGAAAGGAAGAAACTTGAGGTTTCTCCAAATGTGATATTAATCCTGAAAATATACTTGATGTTTCCAACATAGCTGTAAGTCCGAAAGAAATATCCTAAAATTATCAATGGTGCCAAACAAGATCACCCAGGTTGAATGAGCACTGGACTCTCCTGTATGGAAAACGATGGAATGAAACACTGTCGATAGACTCTCTAAAGGACTGAAAGGAGGGTGAGGATAATGGGATAGTGATGCTTGGTTATTTTGTTTTTGTTTTCTTGTCTGATAAACATTTCAACAGCCTGCATACAAACCATTACTATCTTAAAAATTACATTTGAAGGCTGGGAAGTTGGCTCAGTCAGTGAAGTGCATGCCTCCTGTCCTGAGGCTCTGAGTTCCACCCCTAGCATTCACATAAAAGTCAAGCACAGAGATGTGTCTTATAACCCAGTCTCTGTGGGAGTGTACCTTAGGATGGTCCCTGAGGCTCATGGGTCCATTAACTTAGCCTGATCAGCAAACTCCAGGACCAAGGAGAAAGCCTGACACAAAAATAAGGTGTGGGGTGTGTGCATGCGCATGAGTGTGGGGTGTGTGCATTGCGTATGGAGGCAGAAGTCAGTGCCCACTTTATCGTACACATATTTGGACTTGAGATTTCTCTTTGTGACAGAGTTAATGATTTTAAAAGGTAGACTGGGACTTGTAAGATGGCTCAATGGTTTAGGTGATTCCCACCAAGTCTGGAACCTCAACTTGATCCCTAGAACCCACATGGTAGGAGAGAACTGACTCCTACATGTTGTCCTCTGAGCTTCACATGTGTGCCATGGTGCATGCACGTGCGCACACACAAACAACTAGATAAATACACTTAATAAATATTCTGAGAAAGGTATATCTGTGTTCTGAAATTCAACTGAAGCATTTCAGAAAAAGGAAACTATAATGAACTAGAACTTTTACAGATAAACAATCAGAATACCATGCAACTAAGTTTTTTCTCAACAGCGGCTATTTCTAGCCTCCCGGTCACCGTTCTTTATGGTCTCCCATTGTTTTATTAATATATAACTAACTCATGAGGCTGGAGAGATGGCTCAGTAACTGAGAACACTGGCTACTCTTGCAGAAGATTCCTTAAGTTCCCAGCACCCATGCTGTGGCTGACAGCCATCTTTAACTCCAGGAGAGCGACCACCCTCTTCTGGCCTCTACAGGTACTGCACACGTGTGCATACATACAGGAAAATGCTCATATACATAAGATAAAATAAATCACATGATATAAAATCCACCTTTTTAATTCCTTCTAGTGGTATTGCATACGTATGCTCAGGAGGGTAAAGCAGGAGGATCGCCGCAAGACTGTAGCCAGCCTGGGCTACAACATGAGACTCTGTCTCAAAAAAACTAATGAATAAATAAAAACTCTAATAAAGTTCATATTTCAGTGGTCTGTGTCACAACCATTACCACTATCTAATTCCAGAACATTCTATTCTCCAAAGAAACATGTGCCCATAAGCTGTCCTCCCTCCCCAGCCCAGGACAACACTAACCTATCCCTATGGATTTGCCTGTTTGGGGACATTTTATGTGAGTAGAATCACACTGTGTGGCTTCTCTCATTCAGCAGATTTCTCAGGTTTATTCATATCATACATGTTAGGGCATGACTACCATGTATGAGTAGAATTCTGTCATATGGGAGTATCACATTGTATCTGTTCATCAGCTGATGGACATCAGGCCACTTCCCTTTGCCGGCTGTCATGAGCAACTGTGAGCATCACAGGGGTTTGTATGTAAATGTATAGATCTGTCCGGGCCAATCTTATCAGCTTCAGGGACTTTGAACCAGGTAAGAAAAATCCTGGCGTGTCTGTGAGAGTGTTTCCGGGGAGGTTCAGCTGAAGTAGAGAGACGAATGTGGTGACATTATCTCAATGCCAGGGGTCCCAGGACCAGGCTCTTTCTGTCTGTTCTGCCTCCCCACCCTGCATGCCGAGGCGATGCCACCACCTTCTCGTCCTCCTGTCACACAACTTGAGCGCAAACAGTTCAGTTACTTTTTGATAAACATGAAAAATAATTATTTCAACACCTAAAACTGAAACTCTTAGATTTCTCCACACCCCTAAGAGTATGTTATTGTCTGTCTTGTTGTAACTGTCCTAAAGGATGCAAAGTGAGCCAAATGTTGGTTTAACTAATGGTGTCAACGATACTGGCTGTCCATACCTTCTTTCTAGTATGGTTTTGCAAATAACTTAACCTTTTAAATTGGGTTGTCTTTGTATTGAGTTGTAAGAGTTCCTTCTATGTTTTAGGTGCTAGAACCTCATTGGCTGCATGGTCTACAGACGTGTCTCATTCTGTGGCTCTGTGGCCTACAGACGTGTCTCATCCTGTTGTCTCTTCATTTTCTCGTTAGTGTTCTTTGAAGCACAAATTTCTCTTTTCCAATGAAGCTCAATCTTTGCTTCTGTTCTTATGTCGAATAAAGAAAAACTTTCCTACCTTGAGTTTTTAGATCTTACAGTTTTGGAATCAGATCCACTCTTAGGTTTCTGTTTGTTTGTGTTGTTGTTGTTGTTTTACACGGCCTGTTTAAACAGGACAGGGATTCTAATTTGCTTTGCTCGGTGTGGATTTCCAGTTGCCCTGGCTTCATTCTTCGAAGACTATCTCTCTGCTAAGCTGCTCTGACACTCTTGCCCATAACTCTGTGGGTTTACGCTGCGCTCCCAGTTCCTCTCATTGGTCTGCTTATCTATCCTCTTGAACTGAGTATCACCCCGCAACTGTCAATAAAGCTGGCCGTGTTTTTGTCTGAATTTGAAAGCTTCTGCATAAATAGGACTGATTGAAGTATTGCTAGACAATTAGTGAGTGTATCAGGATGGCTCAGCAGGTAAGAGCACTTGCTGCTAAGCCTGAGGACTTAAGAGTTTAACCCCCCAGTCACAGGATACATCATATGAACAGTCCTCTGACCTGCATGTACATGCCATGACCTCTCTCTGTCTCTGTCTCTGTCTCTGTATGTGTGTAAAATTTTTTTCAGAAACAAATCTTTGCTCTGAATTTATAAATGTTATGTATATTTAACATATCTATCATTTAATATTTTTCAGCTTTCAAAAAATTTAAATGTCATTCTGATTTATTTTCTATATAAGTAAAAATTTCCTTTAATCTCCAATTTTCTATTCTTTTTGCTATTTTAAAAAGTGTAACCTTAAAAATGCCTTGGCTTCAGGCCCGCCCAGCACCTCCTGAACTTGCCCATCCATAATCGCTGGCCTGACCACATTCAGGCACCCACTAGTGAGCCACAAGGCACTCCAAGGAGGACCTCAGTGGCACTACAGAGTGAGAGATGCTCTGGAGGAATACAGAATCCCCAGCTACTTCTGTGAAGAAAAACCAGGGGCCCTGCCCTGCGCTGCTAGGAGCATGCTTTTAACAGTGCTGCAGCCGCCATCCCGCACTGCCCAGTGCTCTCCCACCATCCCCGTGTACCTTTGTAGGGAGCAGTAGTCCTTTGTGAAGTCTGGAGTGAATGTGTGTTATTGACATACATGCAGCCCTGACAGAAACCAAGACCTCAGACCCATGGGAAGCTTGCAAAGCCATTTTACAAAAAAAGTCAGGCTCGAAAGTGATAGTGATGCTTTCCCCCAAGTCGGAGTGTCAGAGAGAAGGCCAGTGTGCTCAGAAGTTAGCAGTGCAGATCTTCCTCCTGAATGTCCACAGCCTGAGACAGCTCACCGAGGGAGACCTTCTAAAAGGACTAGCCAGCCCCACCCCCAGCTTGTGCTGTACCTCATAAATAGGCTGAAGTTCCGGGCTGCCAGCCGTAGTAGGCACCCTCCACCCAAGTGCATCCCGCACATGGACCCCGGACTTCCTGTACATGTGCCTGCATGTCTGTCCTTTCTTCGTTTCCTTGCCGTCCCCAGTCAGGGTTCCAGCAAGTTGTCTTTATCATCCCAGCTCCCTGTTTCATTCTTGGAGCCAGCAGGAAAGGTGGTGGTGGTGGTGGTGGTGCAGTGAAGTCCTTGTCCTCCCAAAGGCTAAGCCCAAGGACGCTCTATGGCTATGGGCTGGCAGGGATCTAGGGAAGAGAGATGGGATGGGGTTATGAGAGAAGAGGAAAACAGGGAGGAGCACGGAACACTAACTCATTAAAACCTGTCACACAGACGAGGAAGCAGAAGCCAGAGAAGAGAGATGCCTAGTTAATACAGCGAGTGAGTGGCAGAAGCAACGTTACAACCAAACCCGCCCAGAGTTTTTAGACCCCCCTAGGGACAGCTTGTGGAGATGTAGGCCAGTGGGTGTCCAACCTGTGGTTCATTGGTCACAGGATAGCTGTGAATGAGGCCCAACACAAAAGTCCCAAATTTACTTAAAATATTGTAGGATTCCTTTTTTGAGTTTTTGCTAACTCAGTTGCATGGTTCTGGCATAGGAATATCACACAAAATAAAAACATATATGCTCCCGTAACCTACAGACACCCTCCAATTTAATGTGTAGTCCAAGATAATCCATCCAATATGGTCCAGAGAAGACAAGGGACTGATGGACATCCATGTTTTGGATGCCCATGGCGGGGAAAGTAGCTTCTAAGGACATCTAGTGGCTAGAAAGAACCTTCAATTTCCCTGCCATACAGAGCACAGCACCCCGATTCTCTGGCTCAGGGCTCAAGTATCTTCAGTGCAGAGGTTGAGAGGCCCTAGTCTAAGCACACACACACGCACACCCACACACCCACACGCACGCACGCACGCACGTGTGCGCACGCCCTGAGTGTTCTTCGCCTCAGCCTTTTTCTGGACTTCTCTGGAGCCTCCGCCTCAGCTGCATGCAGCCCAGCCCAGCACCAGGGTCACCACCCAAGCTAAATCACCAATTGCCCATGATGGTGTCTCTAGGGTTGCTCTCCCCTGCCCATTAGAGAAATAAGTCTGACTTGGAAAGAGAACACCTGCCAGCTCCATAGCCCATTCTAGCAGGGCAAGAAGATATTCAACACAGCCAGTTTAGGGTAGATTCCAGCTCAGCCACCAGATGGCAGTCCAACCCACCAGGAACACAGAGGCTCCTGCCCTGGGAGAGCGGTACAGACCCTGTGCCAACCAGGACAAAGGCCTGAGGGGTTGGACTTTGGCCAGTTCCTGAGCCCAGCAGGACTAGACCTAAGGCCTGCAGGTGCCAGGTGTGACAACATAGGTACAACTTGGCTTCAGGTGTCCCCTCAGATTTTTCTACTTCCCAGCCAGGCCAGTTCATCCTTTGGCCCAGTTATTCCCACAGGGGTCTTTCTGTATCCTAGCACTCCTTCCTCTCCTGCCTGAATGAGAAAAAAAAAACCCAGAGCAGTTAAGGACACAGGGAGGAGTACTACTCCCATGTAATTTTAAGCCCCTGAAGCGCAGGGACGTTGAGAAGCTTGTCTGATGTCACAGTTAGTCAAAGGTGGGCCACTAGAGATTGGAAGCTAGGCCGTCTGCTCTAATTCGTGCTCAGAACCCTGGGATGGGACAGACCATCCCCAACCAGACACAGCTACCAAAGGCATTTTCATACAGGACTGTAAGCCTCCCTCGTGAGGGGCAGGCAGCAATAAGGTTTAGTATTTCTGAGGAAGAGGCTGGGCTTGGTCAGCAGTTTCTCCTCTCCATGCAAACTTGGTTTCTCTGTTGCTTGTTTTAATTTTTTCACGTGTTTTCATCTTGCTTCTCTAGGCTTTCTGCAAATGTCAGCCTTCTCTTGGTGTCAAGGGGAGGTGAAAGAAGAGACATTTATGTCCTTCTTAGGGCCCACAAGAGGGAGTGCTCCTTGAAGCCTAGGACCAGAGGGTGTCACCAGGGATCAAAGTGAGAATTTTAAAGAGGGGCCCTTAGGGGGGATCCCCAGTCTGCTTACCTCTTGGGAGTATGCTAGACCCCCTTTCCTGTGCCTCTTCCTCCAGTCCGGCCACAGCCCAGTCTTCTGGCACTAAAAGTCCTCACTACCTAATTTTCCCCTATGAGGAGTTTTTTCTCTATCTCTCCAAGACCCGATTCCTTCTCTCCCTGCTTCTCCCCATATCCAGGTCATACTGTGGCTGCCCTTAGTGCTCACCATGAAACAGGGTCAATTTGGAGCCCAGTACCTACCCTCCGGAGACCTTTTGTAAGTACCCATTCAGGACTCAGCCTCAGTTAGGGGGTCTAGACATCCAAAGTCTCTGAAGCTGGAGTCTAGGGTCCCAAATCCATTTCTAGCATTTCCCCAATCACCTAGACTTCAGTGAGGGCTTTCTGTGTTTAGGGTTAGTGGAGAGGGGCAGAAGCGGCCCCAGAGGCGCTGGCAGTCCTTTGACAGGAGTGAGATGAGCCAGAGAGACATTTGGAGAACCAAGCTCTGATCCTAGGTGGCTTCACAGACAGGGAAGAGGGTGGCTGCCTGAGCCCCTGTGGCTGGTTCCTCAGTTTTCCTGAGGAAGAGGCCCTGGATCTCTATCTGGGAGGGAGGTCCAAGGAGGCCTCTTTCTTGGAGCTCATCTTGACCGCTCACAGCTGAGTCTGTATGTGCCCTTGTCTCCACACACATTTTTTTTTTTAAATCTCGCTTCTGGTGTCTCTGTGTCTTTGCCTATCTATCAGTCCTAGGGGTGGGCAAAGCATCCTGAGAGCCTGGATCCTGGAGATGTGAATTGTGGCCAGGCCAGAGTGCACCACACTCGACCTCCTTGTGGTCGGAGGATGGAGCTGACACTCGTCAGAGTGAGAAGGACACTGAGAACCGCTCTCTCTGAGACCCCTCTGGAGGAGTCTCCTTAGACCCCTCCCCCTTTGTCCATCCATTTCTGCTCTCTTCTGATAACTCTGCCTCTGACTCCACCACTCACACCTAGTCCTGAATCTCGCTCCTATCTCCACCACTCACACCTAACCCTGACTCTGACTCCACTATTCACACCTAGTCCTGACTCTGACTCCACCACTCACACCTAGTCCTCACTCTTGCTCCTATCTGCCTGTCCACACCTTCCCCCATGACATGCAGACCTTGTCTTAGGGCCGGGATCCCCATGATCAGGTGAGAAGAGATGTCTGTGGCACAGCTTTGTCCCCAGGCTCACAACAGTGCCTGTGGGTCAGTACAGACAGTTGTCTGTACAGTTAGCAAGTGCCAACAAGTAAATAAGTCTCTTGTTTCTTAGGTAAATCCCCTTTACCAGGGCAGCTTGTGCTTGATTGCAACGGATGCCAATCAATGAGCACCTTTCACACAAGAATAGCCTCTGGAGCTGGACCTGACCTTCTAATCTCTCTCAATTCCACCTGCCCACTTCTCCTCAAAAGCTGGGAGCCCCTGGAGGTCAAGAGTAGGTCTGATTTGTCCCTTGCGGCTTTGTGACTTGTACAGAAACTGGAACGAGTAAGGAATGAATGATGTTAATTGCTGATTAAATAAACCACCGAGGGATGGGTGGCAGGCACGAGCCGGGAGGACTTTGAAGTCACAAATATAATCTCTGTTCCCAGCATCAACTTCGAATCTGGAGGACCCACAGCCCCTAGCCACACTGGCTCACCACCCAGGGCAGCTAAAGCTGTGTGGCGGAGTGGGGCTGTTAGCATTTATAGAGCCATGAATTACCTCTTTTCATAAGGTAATTCAGGTTACTGGGTAAACTGAGATCTATGGAGTTCACACCTAGTCCTGAATCTCCTTACAGATTCAAAGGGATTCAGAGGCGCTCAGAATTAACCACTAACAGAGAGTTGGGATAGGGGGATGATGAGAAAGATACTTTCTTGCAGTCTGCGGAAGAAGCTATCTCTGGAAGGATCAAGGGGCCTTCAGGTTCCCTGGGAAGGATCGGTATTAAGAGATTCCTTGAGAGGTCAGTACTAGTCCTGGTCAAGGAATGGCTTGCCTGCTCAGAGGATCAGATGGCTCCTGGGTTAGAAGTAGAGAAGCTGGCCGACGCCCTTCTCACCTCGGTATGACCCGGGGGCGCGGGTCCAGACGTCTCTGTGAGCCTCCGCCCAACTAGTGGAGCTCCCCGAGGGCGGAGCGTCGGCGGGTCCCCACTGAGCAACATGCAAGGAAGGGCGGGCGCCCCCAGTGCCGGGGTTGAGGGAGGCCGGGTTCGGTGCGGGCCTAGGAGGGGGGCGCAGAACCAGGGCTTTTTAGGACCCAGCGCGGCGCCTCCCTCCGGGGGCGAGTGCGGCTGCGCGCGCCGTGTGCCCGTGTCCGGAGAGCCGCGGGCTGGACGCGGACCGCGCGAACGAGCGAGCGAGCAGGCAGCGGAGCAGCAGCCCGGAGGCAGCAGCGGCGCGGCGGCGGCGGCAGTGGCCGCTCTGCACCTCGCCTCCCTGTCCTCGCCAGCTTCGCTGCGCCGCGCCCGGACCTACCACCCCCGCCTCTCGGGCCCGACCTCGGCAGCGCCCCTCGCCTCGGCTGCCAGCGCCACCCGCCCTCCCGAATCAGGGAGCGGAGCGCAGGGCGCAGAGACACCGGAGCCAGTGTCCGCCGGCCCCACCAAGCAAACCCGGCCCAGAGAACCTTCGCTTGGCCCTGCGCGGCTCCGCAGCCGTCCGGGAGCTGTCCCTTCAGCACCGCCGCGGAAACCCGAGTCCCAGCGCAGCCCAGCGGAACCCCTGACCCAGCCCGAGCGCACCAGGCGCAGCGCTCAGCGGCCGCCCCGCGGGGCAGCACCCAGGTGCCCCAGCCCAAGGGACCCGCCATCTCCTCCGGGAGGCGGGGAGAAGGATCGAGGAGGGCGGGCGGGCACCTTCACCCGCCACCGAGGGGAATAAGCAAGCAGCCAGGCAAGAAAAGCCGAAGGGGACCAGCCACACAAGGAGGAGAGCAGCCTGCATCCGTCCCCACCGCACCGAGAGCGCGCTGCGGCGACCACCGCAGAGCCGAGCGCGGATTTCCCGCCCCCCCCCCCTCTTATTTCCCGTGCTGGGGCTGGTCTATTGGTCCGGCCCCCGGAACGGAGCAGCTGACCTTCCCCTAAAAAGCTTTGTGTCGGTTTCACCATTTTCCCGCTGAGATGGTACCGGGAGCCCGGCCCCCCCACCCTTTCTCGCCTCCTCCCGGGGCTCGCCGCTGAGCGCCGCCCCACATCCTTCCTTCCTCCCCCCTCTTCTTTCCCTCTTTCCTCTCCTCCTCTGCCTCCTCCGCAGCCAGGCCAGCTCCCTCTCACATTAGGTGCCTTAGAGACCCTTGGGAACCCACGCACACACCCCTGGACCGTTACCTGACTGCCAGCTCCCCTCGAGAGAGCTTGAGTCGCTCGTTGGGGTGGGAGGCCAGAGTCGCGGTTCTCTGTGCCCCCCGACGGCTGGGGGGAGGGGGGAAGAGGCCCTGCGCCCCCCTCCCCGTCGCCAACTCCCCCTGGCGGCAGCTCCCATGGGTGTCGCTGGGCCGCGCCATGCCTAAGGGGGCGCCGCGATGGGCCAAGGGGACGAGAGCGAGCGCATCGTGATCAACGTGGGCGGCACGCGCCACCAGACGTACCGCTCGACGCTGCGCACGCTGCCCGGCACGCGGCTTGCCTGGCTGGCGGAGCCGGACGCCCACAGCCACTTCGACTATGACCCACGCGCCGACGAATTCTTTTTCGACCGCCACCCGGGCGTCTTCGCTCATATCCTGAACTATTACCGCACCGGCAAGCTACACTGCCCGGCCGACGTGTGCGGGCCGCTCTACGAGGAGGAACTGGCCTTCTGGGGCATCGACGAGACGGACGTGGAGCCCTGCTGCTGGATGACGTACCGCCAGCACCGCGACGCCGAGGAGGCACTGGACAGTTTTGGCGGCGCGCCCCTGGACAACAGTGCCGACGACGCGGATGCCGACGGCCCCGGCGACTCGGGCGACGGCGAGGACGAGCTGGAGATGACCAAGAGACTGGCGCTCAGTGACTCCCCAGATGGCCGGCCTGGTGGCTTCTGGCGCCGCTGGCAGCCGCGCATCTGGGCGCTGTTCGAGGACCCCTACTCATCCCGCTATGCGCGGGTAAGTGACAGCTTATCCATCAGAAAGACCTGACCCGGAAAGGCAGCCTTTGCCGCTTCCCGCGGGCAGTGTGCAATGGACAGTGAGTGCCCAGAGAGTTCTGTACTGAAGCTGGTGTGTACGTGTACGTGTGTAAGAGAGAAGGGGTGATTTTACCATTGTGACTGGGTTTGTATACATGAGTCTGTATTGCTGGTTGTATGAGAGCATATGAATGGGTGTTTGTGTGTCTGCTTGAGTAGACTGTGCGTGCATATTTATGTAAGTATCCTGGTGTGTATTTGGATGGGTAAAGATTGTGGGAACAAGTGAGCATATGTGTATGTTTGAACGTACATGACACGTCACACTCCGGTTACTGCCCTTCCATGCCTTTAGCAGATGCACACTGTGAACGTGTGAATTGCCCTTTGGTTTGGGGGAAGTGGGGAACTCCTTCCTTCTTCCCAGGTCAGGAAGCCTCTGGAGTAGAAAGGTGTCTTAGCCTGCAGGGAAAATAGAGGCAGGCAGCCCCTCCCTCCCCAGGGACCTTCCTTAAGCCATTTGAGGAGGTGGTCTTGGGAATGCCCGTAGCTAATTAATAGCTCGATGGTTGGTGTGGGTCTGGGCTGGGGGTGGGGAACAGAGAATGGCAATCTTGCTGACACCTGCCCTCCTGGGTCTGGGAAGAGCCTGGGGGAAGAGCTTAAGAAGGCCATAACCTCCTGCTTCCTCTGGCCCCTGGGAAGAGGCTAGCAGAGAGGAAAACCTTAAGGGGAGTTGTACCCAGAGGAAGTGTGTGAAGTGGGCGTGTCTTCCTCAGCCACACCCCTTTAGAAACATCAAATTGTTACTAGAGAGAAAAGACACCCTGTTGCTGACCTTGGCCCTTTAGATTTGGCCACCTCGGATTAGTTTCCTGTGTAAAATGGGGAGAATGGTGAACTGTAGGGACCATTTGATGGACCATCTCCCCAAAAGAGACTCCACAGAGACACCTACCCTGGAAGACAAACTGTGGGTCTTTCAGAACTCCGTTCCCCCTGCTGCCGAGTAGCAATGGGGAGGATGTGTAGAGTGGAAATTTGAAGCAGCCCCTCCCCCATCTGTAAGGCACCTCCGCCCCTCCCAGGCAAAACTCTGCTTCTGCCCAGCTGCCTTTTCTTGCTAAAGGTCCCTTCTCTTTTGCTGGCCTGTGGGGGAGGGAGCATGAGGAGGGATTGGAATCCACAGAGGGTCAGTAGACAAAGAAGAGTTGGGGGAGGGGTCTCAGGTGCCCAAGAGCGAGAAGGGCTGTCTAGGCAGACACCTGACAGATCTGATGCTGAGAGAAAACAGAAAGACGTGTGGGGTGGGGACAGCTCTTCAAAAACTCTGCCTTGAATCCTAGACCAGGTGCTGGGGTAGGGATGGAGAGAGAGCACTTGGCCTCGCACATCAACACTGAGGAGTTTGGCCAAGGTCAACCTGAAAGTAGGGGGCCAAGTAAAACTTGAATCAAAGTCTCCTGGACTCTATTCTCCCCTGAGCTGGCCACTGGCTCCGTTTTCGTCCAGGGTGGCCTGGGACCCTGTAGAGGAGGCCTGTCTTCTTTCCTCCTCTCCTTCATGACAGAGACCACTACGGCTGGAGGATTATGTAACTAGAGGCCATGCTGAGCTGTGAGGAAGGGCTGGAATGTGGGACTGAGAGAATGAACCAGTATAGGCTGGGAGAGAGATGCCCTGCCTGCCAGGCTAGGTCAAGGCCTGAGTTAGAGCAACCTTTCCACTTACATTTGACCTTGACCCCTGGAAGGTAAGGCCAAGCAGGCCCAACTTCTCTAGGGTACTGGCAGAGGGCTGGGCCCCTCCGGCCTGCCACCTTGGACTCTGCTGGTCAGTGTACCCATGTTTCAGGGCAGGTGAGGGTCGGTAGGGTGTATTCCACCCGCCACACTTTCTCTTCCCACCCACTAGGCTGTGGGGTGGCCTTCGCTCACTGGAGACAAACAGAACACTTAAGGACAGCTTGAGGTCAGTTTAAGACCACAAGGCTAAGCCGAGAAACTCTCACATGAGTGTCCACTGAAGAGCAGATGCAGGGACAATCTGGAGAGTTAGCAGGGGCAGGTGGGGTATTGGGGTACAGGTGAGTGTTACTAGGTCCCCCCTGAATAGCAGTGAGACTTTCTCTGGTAGCCTCACGAAGAGGCTGTAGTCCTTTTTCACTGGTATGGGTACCACATGAGGGCACTGAGACCCACAGAGGGAAGGAGACCTAAAGGGATTAGAACCAGGCTCCTGCTGCCCACCCGCCTGCCTGGCCAGCCTAACTGCATTGCGCTGCCTCTCTGCAGCCCCGCGCAGAGACCAGCCCGCTGCCTGCCTCCTCCCCCCTTCCATCTTCCCTCTGATGCTGCCCCGCCGTTACCTCTGTTTACTCCTCCCCCTCAGCCTGGAAAAGGCTTCTCAGATAGGTGGGTCTGGGTTTAGCATTCATTTTTTTTCTCTAGATTCTACACCTGAAATCTCATGTGTGATATAGTCTGTGTGTGTGAAATAAAAACTAGAAAAGCTTGTGTGTGAGAGACTCCTCGTGTGCAAGAATAAAAATGTTAGGTGAGTGTGACTCTGAGGACACACACGTGTGTTGCTGTGTGTTCAAATGTGTGTGTGTTGACACCATGAGTGGAAGAGAGATCCTTGTGTCAAAGAAACTGGATAACTGGATGTGAGATTGTCTGCATGTTGGTAGAGGGTGTGTGTGTGTGTGTGTGTGTGTGTGTGTGTGTGTGTGTGTAGAGACCTGTGAGAGAGAACTGTGTAATAAGACAAAAAGAAGATGCATGTGCAAGAGATGCTGCATGTGAGAGTCCAGGCCAGTGGATCTCTGAGGGATGTGTGCGCAGGTGTGCAAGTGTACATGTGAAGCTGTATCTACGTGTGAGCCTATGTGTGTATATTCTGTGTGACAGAGTGTGTGTGGCTATGTGTAAAGAGACGGCGAGGCCCCATGTGTGACAATGTGTGTTTTGTACGAGAGGGATTTTTGATGCGTGTCATTGTTGCTGTTAGAGCTTGTATGAGAGAGATTGTGTGGCCTGGCTGTGCCTGGAAGAAGGTGATATTCGTAGGTTCCTGGGACTCCTGGGCTGTCTGGCTAAGGAATATCCTTGCATTCCATGCCTCAGAAGATGTGTGCCCCAGTCGGGCCTGATGTGGATGTGTGGGCCAACAGCGAGGTCACTTTCCCCCAAGGAGCTATCAGGATGTTGGCTGTGGAAGACAGGAGCTCCTTGGTTGGAATATGACATCCTATTGGAGCTGGCCAGGACAGCTAGTCCCCTGCCCTTTCAGAGTGGGGGCTGGGAGTGAGGAGAGCTGGGCAAGTTGAGTCCCACTTGTAATCTGGATTCGGGGGTGTTGCAGCCTCAGACACACAGAGGTATGAGTGGTGATGTAACTTTGCGGATGCGGGGATGAAGCGTTCTGGGATAAGCTGCCTCCTGAGGTCACACTGGACGGGCCCTGAGGGGCAAGCCGATGTTGGCAGGCAGAGTAAGCGCGTGCAGTTCTTGTATGGAAAGTTGCAGAGGTGTGGGAGCAGGTGTCTAGGACTGCTCTCCTCACCTCCTGAGTGTCAGCTGAGGTCAGGGTCCCTAGGTCTTTGTCTGTGATTTACATGTCCGCAGGAGCATTGTTCAGTGTCATATCAAGGCCGGGATGGTCTCCAGGCTTCTGGCCAGGGAATGTTCCAGATATGTGTGTGTGTGTCAATGTGGTGGCTTCAGTCCCCTCAGGTCACTTGGCCTGATAATGCCAATGATCGCACCGCTGGGGAAGCCTCACCTCAGTGTGCTCTGCTGTTCGTCTCTCCTCTGACTCCATCTTTCTTGGCCTCTCGGCCCTGCCCCTTAGTCTTTGGGGCATGTAGCCCTAACTCTTCTTAGCTCTTTGGGGAGAAGGTCACCCAGCGCTTACAGTGAAGAGCCCAGACAAAGAATTCTCTTCCTTCCCTGGGGCCCACTTCCGAGACAACTCTGTGAGCCCAGGCTGTGACATGAGGCAGACGGAGCTATTAACAGGGACTTCTTAGGAAGCTCGTTCCTGCCCAGGACAGGCCATACCAGGAGATATGGTGGCATGTAATGGAAGCCCATGGCAGCATGGCCCAGCCGGTCACTGTGCTTTGCCAGGAGTCCTTGTATTTTTTTTTATTGTGCCTCCAAGCCCCCAAGGCCCTTTCGGTAAAGACAACCACAGACTAGGTATCTGGTAAGTTGGAGTCCTTCAGCCCCACCACTGATGAGCCGACTTACTGGGATGGACTTACTGGGATGACTGACCATAGAGGCTCGCATAGAGCGTCTCTGAGGTAACCATGGGTGACCACAGGCCGGAGGGAACAGGAAATTTGGGCTGCTATTGAGGCCTACATGCTGTTGGTGTTCCTGTGTGTCTTACCTCACAACCATCTCTGAACTTCATCGTCTCCTCTATCATCACGGCTACCACTGTGCTTCCAACCACCATGGCTCCCTCAGGCCTACCTCTTCAGCAGGCTCGAACAATTTTTCCCACTCTAGTCCCAGGTCCTTCTAGTCCATTTCTCCGTTTGGCACACGTAAAGGCCTTTTCAACTAAAAACACTGGTCGGGTTACCAAAGCCTGCAAGGCATCCCAGGTTCATTCTGGGGCCTCTTGGATCCAGCCCAACTCTCCAATGTGCTCTTGCCTGACTTTAGTCACCCATCACGGAATGATTGTCTGACCTGGCTTCGTTGCTTACAGTTGCTAGATCGTGGCCCATTCCCCCCCCCCCCCCCCGAGGACTCTTTCTTCCTAGTTCATTCCCCTATCTTTGCTCTTCACACCCACCTAAAAAGAAGCTCCTTAGTGGTATCCTTCCTGGCCCTGATAGACTGGATCAGGATTCAGTCCCAGGGTCCCTCCCTTCAGAGCAACAATCTGATCGGTAGTTGGGTGTTCGTGAGAAGCCTTACTCAATCCAGGGTTATATTGTCCAGGTTCTAAACTTCCTCTACACTTAATATTGTAGGAGCAATATTGACAGAGGAGGTTGAGGCCCAGAGGGGTGTGATATCTCAAGGTCACATGTGAGCAGGTTATCTGGGAACCCCATCTTCTAACTCCAAGGTCAGCAGGCGCTTGGAGTCCCACCCGGGAGAGGGTTTGGAGTCTACCACCCTTGGGGCAGCTTCAGGGTTCTGGAGGTTCGACATTCACCTCTAGAAACTTTGGGGACTGTTGGCCTAAGTCTCCCAGGGAAGACAAGACTTGTCTCAGATGTGGGGGAGGGTTTTGGTAGGGGCTCATTCCAGGGCCCCTGTCTAAGCCAGGGACCTCAAGCCTCCCACGACAGCTGAATTTAGTGCCTCTGGCTATTCTGAGAAGTCTCATGACCAGTGTATTCCACTCTGGACCAAAAGGTCAGGGCCTTAAGCCGCACCCTGCTGTCACTCCTGGGTCAGCCTGGCCACCACCCCAGTCTCAGCTCCTGTCTGTGAAAGTGGCTCCGAGGCGAAGGAGAGCCCAAGAGACTCCAGGGCAGCTGGGCTGCCAGTTTTTGTTTAGGAAATCTAGTTGGTTGGAAGGGACTTTCCATGCGCATAGGATGTGGGGCATCTGGATAGCTGCTCTCTGGACACCTCCAGCCACCGCTTTTAAAGAAAAAGTTCTTCAAGGTCATGGATTAAAGCACAGGTCTATAGGACCAGGACAATAAGTACAGGGACCCCTGCAATGGGACCTTGCAGTAGGGGGCTAGACATTGGGCTCATCTTCGAAGAAAGCACTAGGGCAAGTGGGAGTTTGTAGGGGAGGGGCAGGATGGGGGTGGGGGTAGGGCAGTCAGTGAATGGAAAATCACCATCAGGAAACAAGGCTAGATCAGCTGTAACAGGAGTCTCACGGAAGCCAGGCTAGTGCTGCCAGACATCACTAGGAGTGATGGAACATGAAGAACCTGATTAGAGAAAGGATGGGAGTGACCAGGTACTGTGGAGGGCGTCAGACCACGTCAGTTCAATGAAGCTCTTTCCCTAATGTGGCATCTTACAGGGAGTCCACAGCTGGGCCTAGCAGGAGGGGCCTAGGGGATAATCACTGCCGCCTTTCTCATCCGGGATAAAAGACGCAGACTCGGTGAGAGGAAGGCACAAGTCACCACAACGCGTGTCACAGAAGCTCACTGCTGCTCTTGGCTCCCCGTTTTAAAGAACAGCAGACCCATTCAGGTGTACTGTCTGTCCTCTTAGCCCCCCATCTTCTCTCCAGATGGAGGTAGAGTAGACAGTGATTTGCCCTTCCAGACCCAATTCTGACATCTCCCAAGTCAAATTTTGCAGATCATCTCCCTTTCTTGGTGTCACAATTTATCAACGTGCTTACGCATGCCACACCGTCCAAAGGGCCGGATTCGCAGATTCTCATCCAGTTTTCACAACGTTCGCCAGGACTACAGTGTTATTTCCGTGCCCTTGCCACAGCAAGGTGAGGTCACACGTTCAAGGTTCCTTAGCTCGTGAGCAGAGCAGTGAGCATTCAGGGTCTGCCTCCTGTCCCTGCCTCAGAGATGCTGGGGTCTGCTGCCTACTCCAGACCTGTACTTCTGTCTGGTTCCCAGACCTGTCCATGGTTCCTGTTAGACAAGCCCTGTCCCGGATCGTAGCAGGGGACCATGTCCCGGCGGGGCTAAAGGAATTCTCTGGTATTCTCAAAGAAGAAAGTGTTCCCACAGTGCCCAGCCATCTCCCACCCCCATTGGTAGAAGCTAGGTCCCTCAGGAAATGGCAGAGGAACCAGGAAAGATGGAAACTTAGCTGTGTGGAGAGAATGCTGGCTGCTCCTCGGATCTGAGTTTGAGGCCTGTTCTGGTCTGGACTGTGTCTCCTACTCCACTTTGATCAGATTCCCTCCGGCCTCCTGGTCTTTCGTTTTCACCTATGGGCTTCTGCTCATCTACTCCGCCCACCCCACCCGACTTGCTGTGCTTTCTGCTTTTTCCTGAGCCTCATCTACCCTCCTCAGTTCCCAGCTCTCGCCTGCATGTCTGCCTGTACCAACCTCCTCCTTTGGACTGAGGGCCCCGGGTACCAAGGTCCTGAGCTCACACAGTTCAGACTAGTGGGTGCGGATCCTCTGAAGGCCTGGAGCTAGGGATGTGCAGACCATCAGATATGGACTGATGAGATCACAAACTCCGGGTTGCAGGCATTGGACAACTAGGCCAGAACAAGATTTATAGTCTGATACTAAAGCTACTGAACTGCTCTGGGCAAGACCAATGCCCTAGGGCTGTTTCTCCATCTGTCACTCAGGAAGGCTGATCTCAGTGAGCATTAAGAATCTCCTAGCCATGGCATCCTGGAAGTTTAAGAATCTTAGACTTCCTCTTCCCAAAGGAGATGAGAGTCAAGTGAGTCTTTCCTCTCTCTCCTTCCACACACCAGGACAAAGGTGAGGTCTCTGGACACAGGTCCTGGCTCCAGGTGGGAAGGAGCCCAGGGGAAGGGTCTTCAGGGTCTTCCTTTGGCACATTCACCCTGTGCTCATTCATTGATTCAAAGCACATTCGTCGCTTCCCTGTGGGGTAGGTCACCAGCTCCGTGGCAGGCTCAGATCACTGCTTCGTGGTGTGCTTCTCCAGCTCTGTGGGCACCAGCTCTCTTCCGTGGGCACCAGCTCTCTTCCGTGGGCTTATTTCTTGGCTCTCAGACCTCAGGGAGTGGCAAGAAGTCATTCAGAGGGGACCTCTACTGGGGAAAGGGCCATAGTAGAGGAGTGCTGTGTGGGACAAGGTCTTGCCGCTGGCTGTCATGGAGGCTCAGGGATAGGTGCTGGAGGACCTTCCTGCCCAGGCTGACCTTTGAGAACCACCTGGGTTCTTCAAGAAGTTCAGATTCCTGGGCTGTGTCCTACAAAGTTTCCACTCCTAGAACTGTCCCTTCCTGGGTGGCACTAAGCGGTAGCAGGGGAGAGTCCCTGTCATGGGGAGTACATGGGTGGCTGCTGTTCTACGCATGGCCCTTTGACCAAAGGCAACATGAGCTGATGGCAGTTGGCTTGTTAGAAATGAAGTCTGAAGCCCAGCCCAAACAGCCTAGTTAGAAGCTGTCTTCCGACACGATCCCTAATGACTTGTGTGTGCTGAGGCTGAGGGCCACTGAGGGGCAGAGGGGCAGAGCCTAGAAGGCAGCGTCAGGATTCATGGACCGCTGAATAGTATATGTAGATTGTTAGAGCTCTTCTGTGACTCTGAGCCTCTTTGCAGCCTGGTTGGTGGCAAGATGATGAAGTCTGGGGGTGAGACCCCTACTTAGGCACAAAGTTCTGGGGAGTGTCCTCTGGTTTTCTTTCTCACATGCCAGCTTCAGATGCATCCAGAGTCCACCCACATCCCATCACCCCTGACTTCTCCAGCTGAAGCTACCTTTGTAGGCTATTGCTGCAGCTGCTGTCCTCACCTCAGCCCTGGGCACCCTCTTCTGCCCCAAGCCCTAACCAAGGCTACCGGAGACCATCAGTCCTTTGCTCTGTCTCACTCGGGATTCTGCGCTCCCAGAGGAGAAACCTAACTCTTCCCAGGGACTGTAAGTATCTGTAAGAGTGACCCCTCCAACCTTCTTTCGTATGTCCTCCTGCCCAAGTCCCCCTCACTCGTCTTCCTCTCGCTTCCCTCCAGGTCCTCTCCTCTTTGGTACCACGGTCTTCTCTTGGGCATCTGACTTCCTGTGTTCCCCTTACTCGCCTTGTTTGTTTGTTCTCCTAGCACATAGGCTCCATGATGCCTTAGATCCAGAGCAGTATCCAGAACAGGATGAGGAGTGCTAAATAAATATTTGTTGAAGGCCAAGGAATCTGGGTCTGGAGGGGCAGCAGTGTATGTCTGTAACGCCGCACACAGGAAGCAGAGGCAAGAGGGGCTATGGTGGGGCTAACCTAGGCTACATTGCAAAGCTTTATCTGAAAACAAAATTATTGAATGAAGAAAGCAATGGTAAGGTCTGAGTTCAAGATCGGACAGGGGCCATGCCTTTGAGTCCACCCTTCACTGGACCGCTTTCTTCCTTGCCTTTCCTGGGAATCCCTCCCTCTCCCATGGAGCCATGATGAACAGGCCAAGGTGTGGTGATGAACTGCTATCATGTCCAGAATGGCGTGGTTGCCTGTGCCACTGCAGACACTCCAGGCCACAGAGGAAGGTGTTCACATCCAGGCCCTCTCTCCAAACTCCCGTCTCCCAACCAGAGACCCAAGGCCGACACAGAAAAGCTCTTACGCTGCACGGTACAGCCTAAGCCGACCTCTGCAATGCTCTCTTGATTTTTATTGTTTTTTTATATGTATCGCTGTTTTGCCTGCATGTGTGCCTGTGTGAGGATGTAGGGTCCTGGAGCTGGAGTTGCAGGCAGATGAGCTGCCGTGTGGGGGCTGGGAATTGAACCCGGTACTCTCAGCTACTGGGGCATCTCTCCAGCCCCGATTCTTTCTCCGCACGTTCCCTGCCCCCTCTGTCCTCTTTATTCTGTCATTTGTGGGAAGTCCTGGATTTCAAAAACAGACTCCCGTCTCTTGAAAGCCTAGAAAGGGTGCTTTTTAACCTCAAATTCCTCTCCTTGGAGCCTCAGGCATATATTCAGGAGAATAAATGTGGAACAACGCTCTTTCATCACTTCCTGCCTATTTGAGACCCTGGCAATGGGGCTCAAAGTTCAGTTCTCTCCTTAGGGCAGGCCTCTTGAGTGAGGAGACCTAAGTTCAAATCTCAGCCCCACTACTCACCAGCTGTGTGACCTTGGACAAGTTCCCTAACCTGTCTGTGCCTCAAGAGAAGACTATTAATAGCTCCTGACTCATAGGGAAGTTAGGAGGATTAAATGTGTTAAGCGCTCGGCCCAGAACCCGGAATGTAATCAGTATTTAATTATTATGGTTCATTATCTTCTCACCAACTAGTGCCCTAGAAGACTCGAACCTTCACCTGTATGTGTCCCCCCTTCTTTCTTCTTTGAATTTCCAAATCTCTAAAAATCCCCTCTTCAAGGGATCGCCCTACATACCCTGGCCCATAGGACCCCAGTTTCCGGACTCTGTCTCCCGGGATCTGGCTTTCATGATGTCACACAGGGAGACAGACTGGATTTTCCCGAGACCTCCATTATTACGGACAGGTCACAAGCCCCTTGAACCTCAGTCTCCCTGTCTATTGCAATGGGCCACTCCTGCTTTCTTTTCCTCTTTCTCTAGAGGGAGGTGACAGAACTTCCACCTGCTGGGTGACAGGGAGGGAGGGCAGGCAGGCAGCTGACATCAGACTCTGGCCGAGAGCCAGATGCAGACAAGGGTGCCAGTGTGGTGGGCCTGGCAGTGGAGGAGGCCATACCCCCATAGCTCCAAGCATCGGGAAATACTCAGGCCCCAGGGAGGGGCAGTGGCAGGGGTCCCTTGGACCTAAGAGCTGCCAGATCTTGGGACCAGGGATGAGGGCTGCTCATCCCTGTTTGTGCCAGTGGACAGGGACAGTGCCCATTCTCAGACTGGGTTACCCCGCCAAGTTGACGCCAGGCTGGGTGGGGACAAGCTAATATTAGCAGGGGCAGCCCCGGACAGCTGAACTCAGGGGGCCTCGAGAGCCAGCTTCACTGTGCCCAGACAGAGGCCACTGCAGCCAGCATCATGGCAGACGAGGGAAACTTTCCTAGCCTCTGCAGGGCCTCAAATGCCCTTTCCACCTCTCACCCAGTGGCTGGCAGCCCCGTTCCTGCCTTCTCCATAGCCCATGGCATCCCATACCTTCCCTTCTTCCCTCACCTGCACAGAGAGAACCTTTCGGCTCTACTGTTAGTGCCCTGCCCAGCAGATACCGAGCGGCAGTGGGAACAGCAGCGGTAGGCCCTGCTGGCCATGCTAGGAGTATCAACCCCAAAACGAAATGGCCAGAAACCTCCAGGTGCCCTTGGAACCTTCCACACCCGTGTGAGAAACTGAACAGCGGACGTGCAGTGTGCCCAAGGGGAAGCAGTGCCGCGGGGCTGCTCATTTCAGCGGAGGTGGAGGTGGAGGAAATGCCGGAGAGAGCCGCATGACATCCGGGCAGCAGAGCATGTTAGACATACAAAGTCTGTCAGCGAGCAGGCATGTACGGGGCTCTACGCACAGCAAAGGCGTAGCCAGAGCCAGGGGCAATGGTAGGCCAAAAAGGGCTGTGCTCCTCACAGGCTGGGGTTCTGCTTGGTGTCTTCACCCCCCCCCCCCCAAGCCTTCCAGCTCGAGAGCTCAGCCCTCTCTGTGCTTGCAGTGACCTCCTCTGACCTCCCCACTCCATGGCCACAGCTGCCCACACAGGGTGGCTCTCTCTGAAAACCAGCCGTGCCCAGCTGCCACCAGACAGGGATGGTGACCTGGCTCCAGAGCCGGGTGTGAGGCCAGCGGAAAGTGGGTGAGGGGCTCTGCCACACAACGCTTGCCGTTGCGTCGCTTCGGGCCCCATGGCTGCTCATGAGTTTCCCACTACAGAGTATGTCGTGAAAGTGACTGCGGCAGAGGCTGTGGGCCATCCTAGAGCTGCAGATGAGAAGGGGTGTGACCTCTGCTGCCCTCAGCCACCCTGGCTCACCAGTGGAAGGAAACAGAAAGCCACTGTGGGTCTCCAGTGAGTTAACACACAGAGAGCTTTTCAGCCAAGTGCAAACTAGATCATTCTCGCTGTTTCTGCAGGAAGGTGTTTTTGGGGGGTGTTCTGAAGTCACTAGCCTTGGTGGTTCTTAGAACACAAATCTAATGTCTACAGTGAAGTTGGTATTGCTGAAGTCACATCTGTGGAGTCGCAGGCCTGCCGGCAGATTTCCTAAAAACCTTTTTCTGACCGCTCAGAGGGTAGAGGAGCCTGCTCTTGAGCCTTGTTGCCAGGTCAGGCTTGGAAACATACTTCAGAACTCAGCTGCACACCAGGGCCAGTGTCTCACTTATTAAAGATGAATTTGTATGTTCAACCTCAGGAGCTCGCTGGGCAGCTGTGAGGAACACGGCTGCCCGCTGGGCCATGAGGAGCCAGCCTGAGCCCTGAGGGACTGAAGGTGAGCTCTCTGCAGGGTGCTTCCTCATGGCACCAGCTACTCCTGACTTAGTTGCCTCCATGTTTGGTGCATTTCTGGGCCTTCATTTCCTTAGCTGGAAGGTGTACATAGTGGGGTTAGAGAATCCAGTACAATCAGCGTCAGAAAGAACTCAGGGAGAGAATATGGTTCCTAGCTAGGCCATGTATGGGTAGAGACCACAGTGCCAGGGGTAAGGGAGTACGGGGAAGAGTCAGGGCCTTTGGTCACGGCCAGGACTGTATTGTGGTATTTACGCTGCCTCAGTGTGGAACTGGGCAGATGACATCTAACAGAATCCATCTTCAAGTGAAAAATGGGAATAGCAGTTTGCATCCCTGGCAGGGTGCACCTCTGAGGAGCAGAGCCCCTGGCCTGGTTCCTGGCAGCTGGAATGGCACTTGCTGAGGGCAGGACCTGGCAGCACCAGCTGGGCCTGGACTTAGGTTCCCTGGTATACAGAGAGGCCCTGGCTGAGGCGCAGAGATGCAGAATGTGGAAGCCTGCGGGCCTCACAGCCTCAGGGCATGAACCACCGTCACCAATGATATATTTAGTGGCACGAAGGTCAGAAATGCCAGGCACTGGCTTCCCTTCTGGGCGGCAGGAGTTGTGTCTCTCGAGACCTGGCTGTCACCAGGCAGATGTATTCTTTTCTCTCTAGCAGTCTGGAAATTTGAGTGCAAGCGTGGCAGTTAGGAATCATGATGGCTTCCTGTGTCCTCAGCCCTCTCTGAAGCCTGGTGGTTACAACCCTTGAAATCTGTGCACTGTGCTCTTGCAGCCCACCCACCCTCCACCTGCAGGCTCCTCAGCCTCCTCTAGCGCCCGCCTGCCCGCCAGCCCACCCTTGAGTTCTGTTTCCTGTGGCAAGTGTGCCCTCCTTCCCTTTGTAATTTGGGTGCTTCCTTGCCGGCAAGTTTTGATTGCCCCTCCTTTGTGGAGAAGTTCCCAAGATTCCCTTCCAGAACAGCCCGCTCTGTCCTTACTGCTTCCAGAGAACTTTCCCTTGCTCCAGTCTTCCAAATGCTCTACTGGGGTATAGGTTTCTTGTACTCAGGAGAAACCCACAAAGGTACAAAGTACCCCTAAGACCACGGAGTGCCTGGATAGACCAGGAGATGAATAAATCTTTGTTCACACCATGTGTTTCCAAATAGTCTTTGAGGCAGAAGGATTTGACATTACACCCACCTTACTGATGAAGGAAAAATGAAAATAATATAAGGTCTAGAGATATTAACTTATTTCTCAGAGGTCACCTAGTTGGTATTAGTAGAATGAGACTCAGGATCTTATTTGAAAGTTAAGGTAATCTGCAGGAGGGCCAGTGGGTGTTCGTTCTTGCCGGGGGATGGGTGGCCCTATGGTCAAGAATGGCATGTTGGGCAGACAGATGATCGACAGATGAAAGAAACAATGAGTGAAGAGATGAATTGTGAGTGTATGCACATGAATGCATAGAAGGAGGGGCATACAAATAGACCCACAGCTGGGTGGGAATGAGGTGGGTGGGTTAGTGGGACGATATACGTATGTGTGTAGGTAGGTGGATGGACTCACACGTGAACAGATAAATGGAGATATGAAGGGATGGAGAAACGGATGGATGGATGGTGGAGATGGAGGATGAGTGGCTATTCCCCTCTGTGTGTGTGTCTGTGTGCAGGAGGAGCAGTGTGTGTGCACGGAATGCGGATGGGTACTCAGCCTCCTGCACATGCGCAGAGGCAGGAGGAAGACATCTGGTTTCCTGCTGTCTGAACGGGTAGACTTGTGTTTCTGACCTTCAAGGCTAAGGAGGATGTGCTGACTCCCATCACGTGAAAACATCCTAGAAAATGGTGTTTGAGAGCTGAAGCCTTGAGGGCAGAGCAGTGGAGCACAAGGTGCAGAAAGTGAGGCCTGAGGCACAGGGGGGCTCACAGGCAGAAGGAGAGGGTTAAGAGCTAGGGTCAGAGGCTGGTCATAAAGGAGAGGGCTTGGTGGAGAACAGAAAGCCATGGCCAGGCTGGAGAGCTGTGTGACAGGACAAACCTTGTCAGCCTGTCTTCTCCACAACCACTAGAAGGCAGATAGAGAGTGGGGTCTGGTGTTTAGACCCTAGGACACGTGAGCATGCTATAATTTCATTCTGTTAAGGGGCGAGGGTCCTGGCCGCCAGCCTGGATGAGCGTTGTAGGCAGCGCAAGCACACTATGCAGGGAAGCTTTGCTGGCGGGGGACATGGCACTGGCGATGAGGTTTTCCTGAGGCCCAGGATGGCCTTGCTTAGACTAGTTCTGACATCTTCCTGTCATTTTTGCTTCCATCCCCAGACTCTAGCAATGACCCAAGACTCCATTCCAGTTGCCTAGCAAGGGCAATAAAGGGACTGTGGGCATGAATGGCCCATCAGTGAGCCTGGCAGGACCTGGATAACGCTTTGGTGCTGCAGTATGGAACATGCTTTTCCAGCTGGAGCTAGGGCTGTTAGTTTGCACAAAGCACAGTAATGTGAGTTCCAGCCACCCCCCAGCTCTGTTCTAGCATTCCCCAGCACTAAGCTGCACCCCCCTGCACACACACACACACATTGGCCCAGCAATCTCCCTGGGAAACCAGGTCCCAGTGAGTGCCTGGTGTGCAGCTAACTGCTCATTACAGTCACGGCTGTGGCTAAGTATAGCTCCTGCACACACAAGACCAAGACAACAGGGAAAGCCTTTCCATAAAAAAAAAACCCACATGCAGACAACCAGACAGCTGCACACGCATGCTCCCACACTCACGCACAGCGGTGGCCATGCACACACGGACACACACTTGCACCAACACAGTGTTTGCTATTCAACTCACTCATTCAGTAAATGTCGTTTGAGGGAGAAGGAGTGTGGCCAAAAGCAAATGTTCTTGAGCCAGACAAACTGAGCTTCCAGCCCTGTTATGACCTGGCTGACTTATTCAAATTCTCCGAGCCTCAGTTTCCTTTGTAAAATTGAGAAGGCACCATGGTGGCCAGTGAGATGCCTCAGTTGTTGTGCAAGTAGGAGGACCTGATTTTGAATCCCGGGCACCCACGGGAAAGTTGGTGGGCTCACACAAGTAGCTTTAACCCAGCATAGCTCCAGCTTCAGTGAGAGACCCCATTTCAAGGGAGCAGGGAGTGTAAAAAAGTAAACAAGACGCCTGATGTTCTTCTGTGACCTCCATGGCATTTACGAACATGTATACTCACACACAGCACATGCCTGGGGCTGGGGGAAGCACAACTACGTGTGACCCTTAGAGACAGCATAGGGCCAAAGATGAGACACAAGGTATGTGAGGTGGGCATGGCTCAGAACGTCAGTAGACAGTAGATGTTTTCATCTCCACCAGTGAGTCCTACTGTGTGCCTGAGCTTGCGTTGGGAGCATTATCTAGAGCTGTTATCCTGGAGGGTTCTGTAAGGTGATGTCTGGTGCACAGTGGGTGCTCAGTTGATATGCTGTTTTATGACTGAACCATTGAATGCTTGGATGTTACATCCAAGGGTGGCCAGATGTCCTTGGAGCTTTCTCCTAGACAAATGTCCACCCACATTTGTCCATCTCAAGCCAGTAAGCCGTTTGTGGCAGGAGCCCAGGCAGCCTCCACGAGCCAGCCTACTAGAGTGGGTGGTGCTTGTTCAAGAAGCAGTCCCTGAGTTGCAGGCAGCTGGATGCAGGACCCCCAAACCAGAGTCAGCTCTGGACCTAGCTTGGGCAGACACAGGAGTTCCACAGGCTCTGGCAGAAACTGGTACAGATGTCAGGTGGGCTGGGGCCCTTGGCTTGGCACCTGGTGGGCTTGCATTTGCTGAGGAAGGGACTCGGGCCCAGCCTGGGTACAAAACAAGCTACAGGATTTGGAGCCCCGGTCACTGTTCCCAACCTTTGAATAAACCGACTGTTAAAGTGCCCAGGCCATCTCCTCCCATCACACCTCCTCAAAAGGAAAGTGACATTTCCTTGTGCTTTTTAAAGCCCAGACTGGCTGGGCCAGGCCTGGGTGTGGGGTGGGGAGGGAGTAGGTGGCACTGGGAGTCACACAGCCCATGTCTCTCCTCACCTTGAGTGATCTCAGGATGCTGGGAATAGACATGGTCTCATCAACTCCCCGTGTGTCCCAGATTCCAATGTTGGTGCCCAGGTTTCGAAGTCCCCACTCTAGCAACCATATCCAGGCTTTGGCTTCCTTGTTCTGTTGCTGTTCTGTCGCATGCATGGGCCAGATGCCAGTGAGCGACAGCGCAAACACCTGAACTGGGCTCCCTTCTCCCTGGAAAGGTGCCCCGGTGACCTGGCGTCTGCCTCCACGCGTGATACATGTCATGTTTGTGTCTGATGGACATCGGGTCTCTGTGTAGCAACTGCTCCTACTGTCAAGGAGATGAAAGGGGTTGTGTTCACTGCTAGTGAGCACGGACGAACCCTCAGCTGGCACCCCAGTCTCCAGTACAGACCTGGTTCTGCTCTCAGTCCGAAGCCTGCTGACTCTGTGGGGGCGGAGTAAGCCTGTTTCTGATGATGGGGCATAGAGAACGGTTAGGGATGGTGTTTGTGGCCACTTCAGTCACAGATTTGTGAGGAGCAACAACCCTTTTGACAGTTTGCAGACAGATGTGCTATCATGGCAAGTGCAGATGTGGACACAGACAGCAACGCCTGTGAGCCCGTGACTGTGTGTGCGGGTGTGGACACAGACGGCATCACCCGTGAGCCCGTGACTGTGTGTGCGGGTGTGGACACAGACGGCAGCGCCCGTGAGCCCGTGACTGTGTGTGCTGTATGTGATGTGTTGACAAGAGTACTGGCTCACCTCCTCAGAAGGTTGCAGGGAGAAGCTCCTGCAGAGAGATGCAGACAGGGGACTGAGGCACACGAATCAAGTCAGCATGCGTGTGTGCCCATGACCACACACCTGCAGAGGCACAGATGGGAAAATGGCTTGTGACTATCAGGGATCCCTGGTTTGGGAAAGGGTCCTTCTTTCTCCTACTAATTGGAAAGTTGGGTTGAGCCTTGAGGCAGAGCCAGGCAAGATGTGTGAGGCCAGCTACCTCCGAGACCATGCCTCCTTCTGTGCATCCTCGTGAAGACCAATCCAGAGCGTGTAAATCACGAACCCCTCTCCAACTGGACTCGGAATGTGTACAGATGTTATTGTATGTAAACCACAGCTCAGTGGCGCTGTGTTAGTGTGCTAGAAGATGAGGCACACATACCCTGGGAAGAGAAGAAGAAGGACGATTAGCTCACTGGGGAGTCTGGTTCAGATTTTAACCTCATCCGCGGGCGAGGGAATGACCACCGAGATGCTGAGAAAAAGGCATTCTAAGCAGAGGGCACAGCTGGTGTGGAGGGCCTAAGGCAGACATGTGTCCAACACGTCTGAGGAACATGCCTGAAGATGCAGGTGTGCGAGGGGAGAAAGGAAGGAAGGCTGGAAGGGGACGAAGGCTCAGATGGAGCAGGCGTCTCCTACAGGAGAAATGGGAGCTCTTGCTGCCTTCTCAACAGGGAGATGACACAGGTGAATATTGAATGTATGCTTTAAAGTTCATCTGGATGCTGTTGCACCAGAAATGTTGGAAACTGGAAATGAGTCCACAGAGCATGGCCAGAAACCACGGGAAAGATAATGGGGTGGTGGGCTGCAGGAGTTGGGTTGGAAGGGCTCAGAGTGGGGGTGGGCCTGAGCAGACCCACCAGAATTACTTAGATTAAATGTGAGCTGTGACAGAAAGAGGGATGTTGAGGATGGCTGCAGGTTTTGGGGAAGAATGTCCTGGAAGGATGGAGAAGGCTGTGGGGGTGGCGGATGCTCAGGAGTTTAGCTGCCAGGTTAAGCTTGAGTGAGGTACTAGAACACCACTTGGGGATGCCAGGGAGGTGGGCACAGGAGACCTGTATTCATGGGGAAGCCTTGGGAGTGTGCGATGCTTTTCCGGTGGGAGCCAGACTTGAAGTCATACCTGAAACAGCCCGAGGAGTGAAGGGGAGATGGAGGAGAGGAGTCAGGGTGGCTCTCAGAGGTGTCCTTCAACTGTGAGGCTGAGAGCAGGGCTTGGAGAAGTGGGGTCCCAGGTCAGAAACAGCTGGTAGTGCACGAACCCCAGGGACAACCGCCCCCCCCATTCTCTGCCTCAGTTGGTCTTGTCCATCCCTGCAGCTCTGTTGCGAACCGATGCTTCCGATTGGAAGCTTTTTAAAGCCCTCTGGATATCTTGTCCACTCCCCGCTGGGGCCTTGTCACCATATGCAGGTGCATTTTTCTCTTCATGACTGCATAATAAACGTCGGCTCACCTGCCAGAGACACATTTGCTTCCCCTATTGTCAGTGTCCCCTCCACCCTGTAAATATCCAACAGCCATTTACAGCATGGGCGCACTCACTAGTGTTCCTCAGAGGCCTGCCCTCTAGAGTCACCTTTAATTCCCTTCCCAAACACACACACGCACACACACACATGCATGCACACACAGAGTCAGGATCCCATATGACATGAAGTGGATACTGGAGAGAGTTTCTCTAGTGGACTCCTGATAAACTCCTTTTCTACCTCTTCCATGGAGCTTAGAGCCTTGGTTTTCTGATTTGCTGAGTGGGTGCTATTGAAACTACAGGCTTCCCCAGTGTTTGGGGGTTTTGCTTGTTTGTTTGGGGTGTGTGTGTGTGTGTTGCTCACATGAGAATCAAACTGGGAAGATGCATGGTAAATGGCAGAAGGCTGTATCCATTGCCGCCATGGTGGAAAGACAAATGCCTTCCCTCAAGGGCTTTTGGGATAGATGTGAAAATGGCGGAGAAAGAGTAAGTGCTGAGGCACAGGTTTGTTTTCAAACCCGGCCTGCTGCAGCCAAGCTGCACAGGGCTCTGCTGCACATGTCTCAGGCACACTGAATCTTTTCTTTTTCTACAAAATGGGGGGGGGGGGAGGTTCCTGGAGAGATGTGAATAGCCCCGCCCCCTATGAGCATGCCCTTAGGACGATGACGTTCAACAGAGCTGCGGGCTGCTGTGCAGATCTAGAGGGTGGCGAGTGCCATTCCTAGCCACCCACTGTGGGTGTGTAACACCAGCAGGCCCGAGACGGCATGAGGAGGCCCAAAGCTGGAGTGTGAAGGAGGCTGGTGGGAAGGCAGCCTGCTCAGGTGGGTCCCAGCACCTCCAGGTGTAGCCAGCGGTGTAAGGAGGCAAAGCGATGTGATCTGTCCCTTCCTGGAGGTAGAGCTGGAGAGGAAGGGGTGGAGGTTGATCTAGACAAGAGATAAATCCTCCTCTTGGAGGCATCCAAAGGCTGAGTGAGTGGCTCTGTCAGTGACTCATGGCAGGTGGTCACCAACAGAGTCTGTTCCAGGCTCACTAGCAGAGGGGATCACAGAGTGCTCCCTCTGGAGGTCCCACTTCCTGATCTGGGGACTTGTTCATACCTACCTTATTCCAGTCTGATTTTCCTCTGGAAAAGGCTTAAGGCGTGTAGGACACACCTCCAGATCAGAGCAGCAGAGGGTTAGCTGAGTTCCCAGGCAGCCGGCATGAAGGGGCTCTCAGACAGCAGGCAGGTGAGTCCACAGAGTAGGAGGCACGCTTGTCCTGGCATCTGAGGAAGGGTCCATGTGGGACACTAGTGTACTTCTGAGTTTCACATATTACCAGGAAGACGAGAGAAGGCCACCTGTTATTGCTACCGTCTGCTCCTCGGTGTGCTTTCCTGGAGTCTCAGGTGTCTTGGAACATGGGCCTCTGTCACTCTGCCTGCCTGTGGTTGACAGAGGTTAGAGCTGTGCTAAAGTCCAGATGGGTTCATGGGGGCGCAGCCATGATGACTCGTGTCACATGGCCGAGTCCATCTGGCAGGATTCAGGGAAGCACGGGGCCACGAGGCAGAGTGGGAACTGACATACCGCTGAGAACTTGAATTTTAGGGTCAAGATTCTTCCCCAGAGACCTCCTGCTTCTCTGAAGAAAACGCTTCACTGGGTTGCAGAGGTTTATATGGCCATGTGTGCAAAAAAAAACAGAAGACCAGAGCCTACCAGACAACCATTGCCTATTGGTATCCTTCATCTTGTTACTGTAGTTGGCAGCTCTGGCTCAGCCCCCACTTATCCTGTGACCTTGTTTGTCCTTCACCCTGAGCCCCAAGTTCTCCCAGTTCCAAGTCAGGCATTCAATGCAGAAAGCCGGTATCTACCGCAGTGTTGGGTCCCGTCCTTTGGGGGACATTCCATCCTCTGGGGGACATCCTGTCCTTTTGGGGACATTCCATCCTGTGGGGGACATTCCATCCTCTGGGGGACATTCGTCCTCTGCTGGCCATGCCCACCTAGTGTGACTCACGCAGTGCAGACTGTGAGGCCTGTGCCTATGGCTCTCGTGAGGACTAGCTGTCTCCTGCTCCTGATCTGCAGTTAGTGGTGACAGGAGCAGGACAGATCCAGGGGAAAGGACAACATGAGAAGCAGCACGTTCTCCCTTCTCAGGTAATCTGGGGAAAACAAACCCCTAAATGCTGTTTGAAAAGGAACTGTGGCCTGACTCTTGTTTTACGGAATTTGGAACTGGTAATCTTGGTGGTTTTCGCACTGCCTAATTCTTCCCTGAATCTGGGAAGTCCCAGGCCTCAGGGCATTTCCTTTTGGTTCCGGGAGTGCTTGCTGCTGTCCCATTTTAAGAACCATAGGACTGAATTCCCCAGAGGTTACCACTCTGCTGTCAGACTGGACATGGCAGAGCCAGGATTCAAACTCTGAGCTGGGTGGAAGCCACGTCCAGGCCTCTGCTATCTCAGATGACCTGCTTCCCAGGCTCTCTTCATGTGTCTCCTTGAATAGCAGAGCCATGTGAGGTATGAGTCTCATCTTGTCCCATAAACCCCAAACTCGAGTCGCCTGGGTCACAAATGAAAAGAACATTCTGCTCTCATTCATATGGCTTTGTGTGTGCACATCTGCTTTCTCAGTCTCCCAAAGCCTCTAGTGCCACCTCTGTCTTATGAGTCTGTGTTCATCCCACCTCTTTTGACCCTCACCACATTCGTCCTTGAAAGGGGGCGTAGAGACGGAAGGATTGCTGGTGCTTCTGCTGCCAGCATAGCTCCAGCTTCAGTGAGAGACCCCATCTCAAGGGAGCAGGGAGTGTAAAAAAGCAAACAAGACGCCTGATGTTCTTCTGTGACCTCCATGGCACTTACGAACACGTATACTCACACACAGCACACGCCTGGGGCTGGGGGAAGCACAACTACGTGTGACCCTTAGAGACAGCATAGGGCCAAAGATGAGACACAAGGTATGTGAGGGGGCGTGGCTCAGAACGTCAGTAAACAGTAGATGTTTTCATCTCCACCAGTGAGTCCTACTGTGTGCCCGAGCTTGTGTTGGGAGCATTATCTAGAGCTGTTACCCTGGAGGGTTCTGTAAGGTGATGTCTGGTGCACAGTGGGTGCTCAGTCGATATGCTGTTTTATGACTGAACCATTGAATGCTTGGATATTACATCCAAGGGTGGCCAGATATACTCTGAGCTTTCTGTCCACACTCCCAGAGAGTCTGGGGCCAACCATTTGTCCTTGTTGCTAAGTCCTAAGTCCTGGGGCCTTCTGACCTAGTTTGTCAGATGTCTACCAGGCTATGCCCTAAGTAGACAGCCTGACCCCATACACCGGGACCAAGGCTGGCCCTGTCAGCTTCTGTTCCTGTATGACTTGGTCACTCTGCTGAGCATTCACATAGCCTTGAGCTCGTTCATTTCCCATGGGCTGAGTGTTAACCAGGTTCTCTGAGGGATAGTGGGGGTGTTTTGTGCTTTAGTTTCCATGGTGACCCCCAATTCAATGGCCCCATTCCATGGCTGTCGGCTGCCAGGCTTTTCTGTGTGCGAGATGAGCTGATGAGCAGTGGACTGACCAGGTGGATGGTGAGTTGGGCAGGTTGTCTGAGGCCGACAACACATTTGAATGTCTCTCAGCTCATGCTTCCTCTTGCACCAGAGCGCTCTCTCTCTCTCTCTCTCTCTCTCTCTCTCTCTCTCTCTCTCTCTCTCCTTCCCTCTCTTCCTCTTCTCTGCATTTATTTATCTATTGTGTGTGTGCACATGTGAGCCGTAGCCTGCGTGTGGAGTTCGGAGGGAGTCAGTTCCTTCCCGCAGGTGTGTGCACTCCAGGGATCAAACCCGGGTTGTAAGGCTTGGTGGGAAGCGCTTTACCCGACGAAACATGTCACTAGTCCTTGTGTGTGGTCTTATTCCTTCATTGTCAGCTGCGAGAATAAGGTCTGCCAAGGACCAAGGAACTACTCAAGGCCGCCCCGTTGAACTGGGACTCCAATTCCGGCTGGTTGACTTCAAGGTCATGTCATTTCTCCTCAGCTGCTGCCTCCTTCAACAGCCCTGAGCTGCTTGCTCTTGGCCCAGGGAAGAGAAGGCGGGGCACTTGGAGTCAAGAGACTTGGAAGAAGGTGGCATAGCAGGTCACTTGACTAAGTAAAGGCTCAGTGCTCATGGCGATCAGAACCCAATGCCAGAGCCTACTGTGACATCTGGGGGGGCTCTTCTCAAGGGTCCCTCAGCCTTAGGTGGCTCCTGCCATTGGCTGTGCCTCTGTCCCCACTCATGCCCAAAGAGTGGCTTTTCACAGAAGCCCTTGCAGGTGACCTCTGTCTCAGTGTCCTGGAGTCTCTAATAACCACATCTCTACAGTTTTAAGATCGAGTCAGCTTAAGATCCATTCTAAGTGCAGTGGCATGAAGTAGGGGTAGGGGAGAAACAGCTTTTTAAGGATTTATGCATGTTAGGGTTTGCTAACGCCCAAAAGGTGAAAGTAAGAGATTCATTCGAGGTGAAAGCACTTGGCAAACATTGCCACTTTAGGACCTCGCTGCACATTTATCAGCATGGCCTGGTGTGGGCATGAGCAAGGAGAGGCCCTGCGCGTGATTTAACGAGGGGTGGTATCCGTTCTGGCCCCTGAGTTCTGTGAGGCCTGAGTACTGCCTTTCCTGATCCTGGCCCCTCTGGCTGGAGAATACTGGTGATAAGGAGGAAGGGCCCAACCAAAGATTCTGCACTGTGGACAGCTGTTCCTCCCTGCTGGGTTTGCTTAGGGGCTCCCTTTAACTCCCACGTGTCTGCTCTTTTTCCTTGGGTTGGTGTGTGAGCGACCGTTTCTGGTGTGGAAAAGGGTCTGAACCATGGAATGAATCTCCAGGTGGTCGCTGACACACTAGCCCAAGACTGATCACTACAAGAGCTGGCCTGCCCGTGTGCACACATGCCACAACCCACACTTGCACATACTTATTCTTGTACATGTCTGTCCCTTGCATTGCACACAAGCATACCATAGACAACACATGGCTCATATATGTACACACTCATGCATATGTTCTATATCTCATATACAACCCTATGCACGTACCTTTGATACAACATAGATGCGTGCATACGCCTCACATGCCTCCTCAAGTATACTTCTCCAACACACAGGAATCCCATACACTATACAAAGCCACCACTTAAAGCTCTTGCTGAGCCTAGAGAGAGTTCATATATACTGGTGACATTTTTACCATGCATACACCAGCTCCGATGTTTTTGTTTTGCTTTGTTTTGTTTTTGGCAATCCCACCACACAGACTTTCCAAACATGGCACACTCTGGCATGCATATGCACTCCCCAGCTCGTACCACCTCAGAGCTCTGCAGGGAGCGCCTTCTGCCTACTACTCCCTGAACAGGGGTCCGCAGGGGAGGAGTATGGGGCAGGCATGGTGGTCAGGACCCAAGCAGAGCACTGGGACCTCCCTGGGCTTCATGCAGATAAAACAAACAAATAGGATAGACCTCGTGAGCTCTCCAATCCTGCAGCCCTGGTCAGCCCAGCACACTATGGGTGTACCCAGCCTAAGGAAGTCCGGATGAGTCTAATTCAGTTTCTAAACCCAACTCAAACTGACAATTTATTTAAGACAATTGGCCGTCCTGCCTGCTCTGCATCAGTGCCTTCTAATGGATGCTGTGCACCCCCATGGGGCAGATTCCGGTAGGCAGCAAGCCTGACCTGCAGTTTCCGGGGGCCTGAAGCCTAGATGTAGGCCAGGGCTCCCCTGATTAGTCATCATGGGCTCCCACTGCCTTTAACCTTGATACCCCTTAGAATCCTCAAAAGGGACCAAGTCTAAGTCTTCACTTTCACCTTGGGGAGGAGGGAGTGGTCGAGGTCATACGGGAAGTTAGTGGCCAGATAATGTCAGTCCCTGTACTGTGTTACAGCCGAACACTTGTTCCTGAAATGCAGATGGGAAAAAGATGAATCCGTACAGTGAACCCCTGAACAGCTCCGAGAGACAAGCACAATTTTCTGAAGACCACTGTGGTGTAAATAATTCCTAAATGAAAGTCATAGCACATATTGGTCATTTTAATAGATAGTAGGGTGCCTTTCTGATTTGTGTTCCGAGGGGTGTGGCTGTGATAAAAATAACTTGCTGATTTATAAAACGTCTTAAGTCAACAGATCCCTAGTAGGTTTGTCTGACTTTACAGCCAGCAGCCTTACCACCCTGGTTACCATAGAAATGGGATGCCTTGCTCTGTTGCTATGGCTACCACTTTCTAGAACACAATTGGTGGGTCTCATGGTTTGTGATTTGGTTCTGGAAAAAAAAAATAAAAGAAAAAGAGGCAGAAACTACCAGCTTGTGTTTGTGTGGCAGCATCGAGTCATCACAGCTGAGCGCCCTCAATTCGACAAGGCAGCCTCTGCGCTAGCCAGGCTGGGGCAGCTACCTCTGGGCTGCCTGACAGAGCTCTTCCGTCCTCAGGTCATAGTCCCAGGAGGGATCAGCTGACCTGGTCCTGAATATGGTGGGACGCAGCTGCTCCGGGGATGGGCTGGAAAAAGGAGCAAGCATCAGGAATGGCAGTGTAAGGGCGGCAGGGAAGGCTGAGGGGGCAGAGAGGCAAGGCAGGCTGGAGCTGCCAGAGCTGTGGGAAAGTCAGTAGCCCCCTAGCGGGAGGGGGGGGACCAGGAGGGGTAAAGGGTAGAGCAGGAACTGCAAGGAGAGGTGGGAAGGGCACCAGAAGCAGAGTGGCTGGGCCCAAGTGCCTGCAATCTGTGTGTGTTCCTGGAGAGAGGCGGGGAGGAGGTTGTATGCTACGTGGTCCAGTCACCACTCTCTCCACGTGCTGCTCTGGGTGTGTGCACGTGAGTTGTTTGTGTGCACACGACCAGAGCGTGGCTGGTTGGGGTGAGGTGACATGTCTTGTTAAGGTTTCTGTGGGTTGCTCACATCCTCTGTGTGGTCCAGGCACCGAGCTGGATTCTCCATGCCTATGCATTTGTGTCTGAGCTTAGAACAAAGGTTAGGTGTGTACTCTGGGTTATCGAGTCTGTGGTCTGTGGGTGACTGTTGGCACACAGTTCACATAGAGCACAGACCCCAGTGCTTTCCCTGGGTGACAACCACAGCATTGTTCTGGAATTTGCTGTCCTGGGCCTATCAGGCAGAGTTGCCTCCCTGTTGGGGCCAGTGACACCCCACCCCACCTCTCCCTTTTAACTGTGCTCTGAATACTGTGATGTCTTGTCTACCAGGGCTCAGCACGGCTACAGACTAGGTAGGATGCAGCCTGGACCACCCAAAGACACTCGTTCATCCTCAAAAGGCTGCTTCTGTCCCTGAGTTACTGAGTCTGTGCTCCAAGGCCTAGGATCCACTCGAGTGTGGCTACGATCACATCTGGCTGGTTCTAGTCGCCTCTGCCCTTCGTTGGTTTCAGGGAAGATCACAGTCTGCTCTTAGGGAGTCTGGGAAGTGGGGGCCATCCTCGGCATGGAACCGTTTAGTTCTGATCCAGGGCTGGCTTCTCAGTGATCAAAGTGCAGGCAGCTCAGTGGTGAGAGCGCTCAGTGTCTGAGAGAGCGCTGCACCTCTGTCTAACCTCCCTTGCTCTCTTTGAAGCCTCACTTTTGTCCCCAAACCTCTTTGCTCCTGGTTTCCTTTTGGACACAGTAGAGATATGCGACCTGTTCGACCAAGACAGTGCACACAGTAGGTCCCCAAACTTTGGTAGTTTTTTTCTCTGTCCTCCCAACTTTGAGTCAGGCAAAGGAAGGGGTTATTTTGGCTTTGACAGAGCCTTGACTGCCCTCCTATTAGCCCCTGAGCTCAGTAGAACACTGGAGTATCTTGGCAAGCCAGAATTAGCTTCTTCCACAGACGCCGAGTCTTCAGGGTCCTGCTTGTGGCAGTAGAGGCTGAGAAAGCAGGTGTGCAGGGAGTCTAGCACACTCTACCTGGGGGTGGAGTCTTCTGCCTGGCTCCAGTCTGGTTCTTGCTTCCCACCCTCTAGCCTCCATTCTTTGTACAGTGAGGCCTAGGCTACACCTTGAGCCTGGATGAACATGGGTTTTTCTGTACTAATTGTGTGTGTGTGCGTGCATGCGTGTGTATACGTGTGTATGTGTGTTAATTTCTGGTATCATCCTTAATTCATTCCCTTATTTTTTTTTTTTTTTGAGACAAGGTCTCTCACTTGGCCTAGGGCTCACAAATTCAGCTACACTGGTTAGTCAGTAAGCTCTGAAATCCACCTGGCTCTGCTCCTCAACTCTGGGATTACAAGCACATGTCACCACACTTGATGCTTTCCTTTCCAATGGTTGTTTTATTTGTATGAGTGTTTGTCTGCATGCATGTACGTGCACGTGCATACCTGGTGCCTGTGGAGGCCAGAAGAGGGGCACTGGATCCTCTAAGACTGAAGTCGCAGAGGTGAACCACTATGGAGGTTCTGGGAATTGACCCTAGGCCCTCGAAAGTGCAGTGGGTAATCTTAACTGCCGAGCCATCTCTCCATGCCCAGCTCTGTTTTAAGCATAGGTTCTGGTAATGGAATTCCAGGATCCACGTCCGCATGGCAAGCGCTGTGCCAACCATCTCCTCGGACTCTCTATGCTAATCTTAATAAGACCTGGCCTTATTCTGGACCTCCTTGTCCCTGTGAAGATCAGTGCCACGGGGGGACAAATGAGAGGAGGGCTCTCAGGCTTTGTGGATCTCCTGGGAGATCAATACCCAGCCGGGGCTATTCTCATGAGCCTTTGCAAACACTGACGAGCCATCGCTGGAGACAGACTCATGGCCTCCCTGGGAGGGTGTAGGGATTCCTTGAGGAGAGCCTTGGCAGGCTGCCTCCTGAGTACCACAGTTGCCAGTGGGAGCTTCGCCCCAGGGGAAGGGCTATCAACGGAGCAGTGAGGATGCATGGGATCAGGCATGAGCACAGTGTTCATGGCCGGAAGTTTCTTGGGAAGAAGGATCCTTGGGTGCAAAGCCACCAGAGGAGGTACATGTGGCAAGAATGTTGGGTCCATGTAGGGTGAGGACCCCGAGAGATCCAGTGCAGCCAGGGCAGTGACCCTGGTGTACCAGGCTAAGGACTCCGGGTTTTTCCCTGTGGGCAGTGTGGTAGCCGGCACGAGCAGCTCTGGGACCAGTAGCCGTGTGGATGGGACTGAAGCCTAGAACCAGCTTTGATAGCAGTGGTCCTGTTGAGAGAGGATACAGAGGAAAAGGGTGTGGCAGGGGTCACTGCATGGGGAACATGGCCTGCCCCTGGGGAATCTAAGCTGTGAAGGCCAAGTTCCAAGAAGAGACCCAGAGGAAGTCCAAGTCCAAATGTATAGCAGATGAAAAGGCACGGTGCCTTGGAAGGGCTGCCGCTCCGGCTGAGCCGGGGTTGAAGGTCCATGGGCTCTTCCTGCCTCCACTTTGCTCTCCTGCTTTGTCCTCCATGCATCCCAGGTCTGGAAGAGCTGGATCCCGAAAGAAGAGCTTCCTGGATTGAGAAGACTTCTTTTCTATCCTGCTTCCATCAGCTTTTTCCAGCCCCTAAGGCTTCACAGGGTGCAGGGACTCATACTCAACCCGCTGCTTTGTTCTGTCCTTGTGTGTGTCCTCCTCCTTAGCTGAACAGGGAGCTCCCTGAGAGCCTGTGTCCGGGGAAGTGTGGTGGGAAGAAAGGATGGATGGGTGAACCAAAGGCTGGTGAGCAGTATATGGGCAGGGAGAAGGAAGGCGTGGAGCAGAGGATAGAAGGAAGGACGAGTGGATAGATGGATGTGTGCACGGATAGAGAAAAGGATGGAGAAATGGGAGGGAAAGCAGAAGGAAGGGAGCAAGGACGGAAGGAAGATGGGTGGATGGCAAGGAGACATCAGTTCATGGAAGGATGCAAATGGACTGCATTTGATAGTAGCCTGTGAGAAGAGGTTCTGAAAACTGCATTGCTATTCAGCTAACAGGATGCCATCAGCTGTGAGCAGCAGCTTACACAGTCTCTTCCTGTCTGTGGGCTCGGGGAGCATACGGCATCCTCTCATGAGACTGCTGTCAATTTATAACACCGTCTTTCCTACTCTCCTCTCCCCTCCCTGATGCCCAGAACATGATCTGGAGGATCCTCTTAGTTCTTGGTGCCCAGATCCTTTGGCGGGTTGGGCTCCAGGACTCAGGGTTTTGGTTAACCCAACCTAGCAATTCTGGGCCTCCCAGAGCACATGGGATGGGGAGGAGGGCCAGGGTTAACCCAAACTAAGGACAAGGCACTTGACTTCCTGCTGCTAATTGCGGGGTGTGTGTGTGTGGGTGTCTTTAAGTAGATGAAGTGGAGTCAAAGGAAACAGACACACCTCCCAAAGGCCCGGGTCCAGTAGAGTGGTTTCCTTGTGTTTCTTTGCACACCTCAGTCCAGTCTCAGTCAGTGTAGCTAAATGCCATGACAGACACCTCAGAATTCAGCGGCTCAACAAGCTTTTGGCTATTTTCTTTTGTTTTTATTTTTCATCAGAGTCTTTATTGGCAGCTCATCCTAATGTAGCCAGGCTCCTTCCCTCTTATGATTTGGCTGGCAGCGGGGAAAGGAGGAACAGGTGAACAGGGATGCAGGCTGTGCAGGCCTGGCTCGGCAGCAGCACTTACCCCTCAGGGCTCCAAGGAGGCTAGGGTTGCAGGTTGGCCTGGGTTGTGCTGAAGGAGCTCTGTGTTTGGGCTGCTCCTCATGTGGCGGTCTGCCTGGGCCCAACACAACACACGCCAGGTTTCTCCACGCTGAGTGGGAAGCCTTTACTCTGACACCTGTGTTTCTCGCCCACAGTATGTGGCCTTGGCCTCCCTCTTCTTCATCCTGGTCTCCATCACAACCTTTTGTCTGGAGACCCATGAGCGGTTCAACCCCATCGTGAACAAGACGGAGATTGAGAATGTTCAAAATGGCACCCAAGTGCGATACTACCGGGAAGCAGAAACCGAGGCCTTCCTCACCTACATCGAGGGCGTCTGTGTGGTCTGGTTCACCTTCGAGTTCCTTATGCGTGTTGTCTTCTGTCCCAACAAGGTGGAGTTCATCAAGAACTCACTCAATATCATTGACTTTGTGGCCATCCTCCCCTTCTACCTGGAAGTGGGCCTCAGTGGCCTGTCCTCTAAAGCTGCCAAGGACGTGCTGGGCTTCCTGCGCGTCGTCCGCTTCGTGCGCATCCTGCGCATCTTCAAGCTGACCCGCCATTTCGTGGGCCTTCGGGTCCTGGGCCACACGCTCCGTGCCAGCACCAACGAGTTCCTGCTGCTCATCATCTTCCTGGCCCTGGGGGTCCTCATCTTTGCCACCATGATCTACTACGCTGAGAGGATAGGGGCACAGCCCAATGACCCCAGCGCCAGCGAGCACACACACTTTAAAAATATTCCCATCGGCTTCTGGTGGGCTGTGGTCACCATGACGACCCTGGGCTATGGAGACATGTATCCTCAGACGTGGTCTGGGATGCTGGTGGGGGCGCTGTGTGCCCTGGCAGGAGTGCTGACCATTGCCATGCCGGTACCCGTCATCGTGAACAATTTCGGGATGTACTACTCTTTAGCCATGGCTAAGCAGAAACTACCAAAGAAAAAAAAGAAGCATATTCCACGAGCACCACAGCTGGGATCTCCCAATTACTGTAAATCTGTCGTAAACTCTCCTCACCACAGTACTCAGAGTGACACATGTCCGCTGGCCCAGGAAGAAATTTTAGAAATTAACAGAGCAGGTAGGAAACCTCTTAGAGGCATGTCGATCTGACCTTTAACCTCTGCCCCCTGTAGCAATGATTCCAGATTCAGTCAGACTGCTTCCTTAGTTCTGTGGGTGACCCAGGACCCTGTGCCCAATCTTGAGGTGTGGAGCCTGGGACCCCAGGGAGACGCTTGGCCGCCAAATTCGGAAGTCAAGAGCTTGCTAGAGGAACCTTACTGATGGCTCTGGGTAAGGAGGTTGACGTGGTTGGTCTCATAAGTTCTGAAGAGACCCCCACACTTGCTGAGGACTCTTAGCAGGAGCCCAGAGGCTGCTGCTTGGTCAGGAGGAGTCAGGCCTAAGTCTCTGACAGGCTACTGACCCGTGGTGGGCAGGGAGGGAGTGGGTGTGATTCAGAGACACCACACAGCCTTTGATTTGGTCTTTAACATGGATGCCTTCAGGCTGTGGACTGGCAGAGCGGTACATGAGATCTGGCCAGCCGGGTCCCTGCAAAGGCAGCAGTCAGGATTCTCAGCCCGAGCAGAAGCTGTCTCTGTAGCCGAGTAGACTCCTGCCACGTGGCTCCAGGTCTTTGCTAGGAGTTGCCCCTAGCCTGTGACAAGCTTACTTACCCCACAGCATGCCAAACCAACTCATCCTCTGCCACCACTAGAGCTTAGCACTTACCTTTAGGAATCTGTTGAGTGACTCTGGCTTTCACGTTGTCTGTTTGGGTTGATGGTCCAGTGGGAGTTTCCAGTGACCTTCTGATAGAAGAGGCTGGTGAGCAAAGGCCTAGAGGGGGGCCACACCCCGGGCAGCGAGGTTGAAAGCATTAGGGACCAGCAAGAACCTCCCACCACTGAGAGTTGTCCCCGATTCTAGCAGTAGGGACTGCAGCAGCAGCAATACAAGACATGCCAACCGCTTACCCATGAATTCACTGGGAGATGGGGTGGGGGTGGGGGGAAACAATACTAGTCACTGAGGGATATATTCTCATATTCCATGGCTAGTGGTTCATTATGGGACTATCTCAGTTTTATGAGAACCTGCACATAGCACATAAAGTTGACCATGGGGCTCTGGTCTGAAGATGAAAACCCATAGTCTACCTCTACCCATGGAATCCCATTGGCTACTCTGAGGACACAGGGATCTCCAAGGAACAGATGACCCAGAGAAGAATGGTGACCCTGATCTAAGAGGCGCTTGGTGAGTGTGAGGTTGGTGTGTGCTGTTAGATTCATTTAGTCTATGGAGAGCACCCCATGCCTGGGTCTCCCAGGGGGCTGCCAGCTAGCTCAGCCTCAGGTGAGAGAGTCTCTCTCTTTCATGTGGGTGACCTCCCTCAGTGGGTGATTGATGTCCTTCACTACTGTGTGCTATCTGATTCACCTTCCCATCAAAGTCCTTTCTCCTACTGGCTGGAGCAGCCTGAGCAATGTCCCATGGCTTACTTCTCCGGCCATGGGTCATTCCAGCCCTTTCACCCAATCCCATGCCCTCTCCTTTCCGAGATTGCTGTAGGCACATAAGTAAAATGTAAACTTGTGTTCTAGATTGGAGCAGGGAGTGCAGGAGGTCTGAGGTAGAGACCTGGTCTAGCCATGTCTCCATTCATGGGAAGCTCCAGGCATAACCTTTTGTTTTGAGTTAGTTAGCCATTTTACCCCAGGAGCCACCAGCAGAGCAAGGACAGTTTCCTCAGCTCTGGGTGAGCCCCACTGTGCACGCCGGTAGGAAGTGCTCAGCCAGAGGGGCATTACATGACCCTACTCAACCCTTCGGATTCATCTTCCCCAACACTGTCAGTCAGTATCGGTGCTCTAGACACGGAGCCCCAGGTCAACCTTTGGTGACCCCAGCTCATTCTAGCCAAGCAGAGATTGCTCTGCACACCCAGTGACATAATTTCCCATGTACTGAGGGTGCACATGCACACACGTGCACGCACGCGCGCACACACACACATACATTCAGCTAGTCCTAGGGATATTAGCTCTTTCCTCATGTTGCTGCAGCAGATCCACAGAGCCTGTGAATTCCTGTGAGGTTTCCTCTGGGTTCCTCAGCCCTTCCCCTGAGAGCACCTTGCCCCTGGCTCCAGGTTTCAGGAACACAGAGAGCTCTGGTTTGGGCAGTCTTATGACTTGCTCTCCAAGCTCAAGTTCCTTTCCTTTCCACCTCCTCCGCACACACTATTCCCCTCTCTTTCCCTTGCTGTTTGGTGCTGTCCTGATGCTCAGCCTAGCCCAGCCCCTCAGCTCTAAGATTCCAGTCCACCTAGAGCCTCATCTTTCACCGGAACACTGCTCACCTCCAACACGAGTGAGACCAGGCTTATCTATTGTCAGGGGCACATGAGGTTCCTAGGCTTGTCTTTAGCCACCCTTGTGCCACACTTCCCTTCTCATTCAACCCCTGCATGGGCTTGGGGTGGAGGGGAGAAGGGGAGAAGCCAGAGTTGGAGAAGGCACACATGGTGAGTAGAGACAGACCTTATGGGGATGTGGGCGATGAGGTCCTGTGGGGTCCTTCAGCAGAGACAGTCGAGCAGGCCCTTACCCAGAGTTTTCTCTACTTCCATTTTGAACTCTTGGGCCAGGGACTGAACCAGAATGCTGGGCTTCCAGCTCTCTCCCCTCCCCTCCACATTTCAGTCACTGCTGAAGCCGCAGTTTGTCTGTCCCAGGGACATGGTGATCTCTTTCTTTGGGCCATGATTTGAATGGCCTCAGTATTTGTGGGATCTTCCCCGAGGGGCTCCAAGGATTTAGATCTCACCTGGTCATGGGAGGCACAGGGAGGGAGTGTCTGGGACTGAGCTCCCTGGAGAAGCTGCCCTTCTCCTGGAAGGGGCTCCCTTCCCCATTTACAGTGGGGTCAACCATTTGCTCTGGGTAGCTTGGAATGTCTGTTGTCCCCTGTCCTGCCATGTCCATTCTTGTGTGTCTTATTGTGTCTGCTCCTGTGGGGTGGGTCAGTCCTTTGTGGTGTGGAGTCCAGGGTTCTAGGGTCCCAGCATAAGGGGTAAAGAGGAATGCAGGTGGCCAGGTCTGGTTCCCTCATTGCCTGGGAGTATGTGGAGCCAAAGTGATGTCTCGAAGACCCCCCTCCTCCCTCCAGGAGCTACCGCTGCAGCCTCAGGGTGTTCTTTGCAGGGAGAGCCTCAGAATCTAAATCCCCCTCTCTTTGGGCCCTCCAGCTGTCCTGTCTCGGGCTACAGCACTTGCCTGGGACTAGCGCTAGACCCCGAGGGAGGGAGGGTGGCAGTATTGGGGACAGAACTGACGGCCAGATAGGTGGTTAAAGAGAATCCAGCTTCAGGGCTGGCGGCCTGGACCCCGAGTGGAGTCCACAGTGCCCGAGTGGGCAAAGGGAGATCCGAGAGGAAATGAGGTGACTTTGAATGGCCAGCATGGGCGCTCTTTTCTGTGTTCTCCATATCCCCTCCCCCTCTCCGCTAATCATGTTTCTCTCTCTCTCTTGTTTTGTTGACTGAGTGTGGTGGTCCCCACAACTGTCTCTCACAGCTTGTCCCCCTTTAGCCTGAGATGTTTCCCCTGAGTCCCAGCTGAGCAGACCCCTCTGGGGCAAACCCAAGGCAATGCCCAGCCCAACTAACCCCTGTCCAGTCCTGCGTGCGCCTGGTGGTGCCCGCTGCTGATGTGAACAGTAAGTACGTCAGAAGTGTCTGGAGATGGCAGAAAAGCAGGCCTGCTGACAGAGGGCCTGGCCATGTAGGTTCTCCTTGCTCCAAAGTTTAAAAAAAAATGACCCTGTCACAGATGTTCATCTCCGTTCATTTCAAAGCCTTGAAATCATCCTCTGAGATGCTGCCCATGCTGCCATTTCATCATCGCGGGCCTGTGGGGTAGTGGCATTCTGGGGTCCTGGGCCAGGGGAGGCAGCCCCAGGTCTGTGAGAGCAAGTGGGAACCTAGGCTGCTCTTTCATTCCAGGGGAGACGAGCAGGTGGGTGGGGACTCAGCGACCTTGCACCCCGTGGCGTTTCTCGTGGTTCCTCAGGTTTAGACAATTGGCCTCTTTAGTTATTTTCTCTTCTGGCCATCCGCACTGAAGTTTGGGACTGGAGAATGGCCCGCTTGCTGACAGCATCTTCAACTGCAGGTAAAACAACAGCCATTCAGCCATAGATCCCTTTCCAAAGGTTGAGGCTGAGAGAAAAAGCAGGCTCCAGGGACATCCTAGAAACCGCCCATCATGTTGTCCCCTAGATTCCGGTTGGCTGTTCCTTGCCTCTGCCCCCCCACCCGAGGATCTGCCCCACTTTCAAACCTTTTACAGTTCAAGGTGGGAGCCCAGGGGTAGGGGGCAACAATGTAGGCAGAGACTCAGTGTCAGAAGAGGGGTCTCAGGCTGCGCTGACTCTATGGAGGCAGAGGCAGAAAGGAACAGTCACTATTTGACCCTGGACAAGAAGAGCAGGCTGGGGACGCCCACTCAAGAGCATCTTCGCCAGCTGGAGAAGATGCACTTGGAAGCCACTAATGTTCCCCCGAAGAAAAAGTCATTCGAGGCACACGGACCCCAGCTTCCAACCCCCTTCCTCACCATACCACATCCCCCATCGCCCCAACACTGTCCTTCCAGCCCACAGAGCCTCCATGAGGGAGACGAGAGCCAAATGGAACGTAAGGGAGGATATGCATGTCTGTAGGCACATGTGTGTGCCCACAGACACGCTCCATTGCTAGGCAGCCCCCAGCTTGTCACATGGTGCCAAAGTTTCCCTAGGAACTGGCCTTTCTGGTTCAGAGTCAATCAGGAGCGAAGGCCCTGGGATCTTCAAGGAATGCACTGTACGTGAAATGCCTTGCCATCTTGTACGACAGACTTTTTTAAGTTCCAAAATTATGATGGGAAACTTTTTTTTTGGATTTGCTTTATGAATAAACCTGATTGGTCCATTTCTCTTTTGACTGACTGCCTCTTTGTAGTGACATGACGTACACGGTGGTGATCCCACCCACGTGCATGCCACGTGTGTGCACGCAGGATCACTCCTGCGTGTAGTTACGTGATGTGAACAGGATCATGGGAGAGGGTCAAATCCAGGGGGACCTCCCCCCAGCTTTCCTTCAGAGAGCCACCCCTAACACATTCCCAGGTTGGTTTCCTTCCTTCCCTAACAGGCTCCCATATGAGGCTTCCCCATATGCAGCACTTGAGTGGGCTTCACTCTGGCAAAGTCCCCAAGAGGGGCAGAGATGGGGGACAAAGGTCAGTCAGAGTCACCTCTGCCATGTGCTGAAGGCCACCAGATCTTTGAAGTTAAGAGGGCCAGGGTGCCTGCCTGTGGCCACATTTTGCCTTCCAGCATACGTGTCCCCCTGCGACTCCCTCCCAGGTTCCTCCTTAGGCCACTACAGAGGCCAAGCCTCAAATTGTCTCCCACCCAAGGCCATCAGCGTCTGTTGCCTCCTGCACACCCTTTTGCTCTGCTCTGCCAGGAATGCTGGCAGAAGGGACAGCAATGGGGGCCCCTCCCACATCCCTGTCCAGCTCTCACTGCCTCATGCATATGCATATACCTTTGTTGTGCGAGCTGACCAGGTCCCCGGAGGGGTCTGTGGAGACACTGCTTGATGTGTGTGGGCATAGTGTAGGTCTGCATGGGGACAGAGCAGATGGAGGGGTCTAATTGGGTCTGTGAGGGTACACAGGAAATTAATCCGCATGGAGAAATGGAGTAGATCGATCAGATTGGGTCCTTAGAGGGGCGGCGAAACGTGTACCCAGGCCTAGTCAGTATGAGGAACGGGAAACTGAAGTGACCTGATTGGGTCTTTGTAGAGACAGTACAGGTGTGGCCAGCTCTTATCTGTGTATAGGACGTAGTTTCAGAGGCACCCGATTTCAGAGGCACCTGTGTGAACAGCGTAGAAGGTGTGATCAGGCTTAATCTGGGTAGAGGACAGTCTCAGAGAGAACAGATCGGGTTCCTGTGAGGACAAAACAGAGGTATGGCCAGTTTAGTTCCTATGGGGCACAACATGGTAAAAAGGGGACAGTGTAAAATATGTGTCCAGGCAAGCCTGTTGAGGGGATGGGGAATCTGAGGGACCAGACTGTCCCTGTGATTACAGGAGAGAAGGTGTGAGCAGGCCTAGTCTGTATGGGTAAAGTTATAGAGGCACCAGATTTGGTCCCGTGGGGACAGAGAAGAAGGCTAGGGCACCTTGATGGATGAGCTGGGTCCAGATGGGGTGCTGGGAGCAAGCCGAGTGATCAGACGTGGGGATGCGGCAGGAACCAAATGCTGCAATGGGATTGGCTAGAGGAGTCATGGGGGAGGTCAAATGGCGTCCAGCTGGGCCGAGGGCGAATGTTGCTGGGAGACAGCCAGGGGCTGGTTAGGAGTGGGGGGGTCTGAAAGGCTACCTTTCTGGACTGGGGCCTTTCTGAGTGTCTGTCTTCTCCCTGAGCTGTGTGTCTGACCCTCTCCCCATGAATACATCACATCATCCTGTCTCATTACCCTGCCTTGGGCCCACCTGCCAGGCTCATCACCAATTCATCTTTTTGCAAACTTTGAGCAAACCCAGGAGTGTCTCCTCCCTGCACCTGTCAGCAGTCGGCCCCAGCCGTGCACTGTCCCGCCCGCCCGCCCCTTTCCATCCTCAGGAACGGGAGTTCTTTGTCAAATGCCCTCCCTTCGGCCTGTCACCCCCTCTCACTAAACAGTTTTCAGTGTCTCAATAGCTTCTGCTTATATGTTTGAAGATTCCAAACTGAATGGGGAGGTGGCGAAGGCCGCGCTGGCGAACGAAGACTGCCCCCACATAGACCAGGCCCTCACTCCCGATGAGGGCCTGCCCTTTACCCGCTCGGGCACCCGCGAGAGATACGGACCCTGCTTCCTCTTATCAACTGGGGAGTACGCGTGCCCACCTGGTGGAGGAATGAGAAAGGGTATGTAGAGGAAGCTGGAGCTCTCTGCATTGGCTGGGCCCGCCTTGCGCTCCTGCAGAAGGGTGGGCAGGGAGGTGGGCAAGGGGCGCTGAGGGGTAGGCAGGCACACTAAGGGGGCAATGATGGAGGGAGTCCCCCAAGCTTGGCCTCTAGAGGTCAGAGTCCTTTCCAGAGGGGGATGCCAGGTTGGTAGAGAGAGAGGCTGAGGCCCAGGTAGCTAGCTGTAGGTTAGTATTGGATAAATGGTAGAAAGGGGCTTGGCACAGAGTGGATGACCATGGGCTGTAAACCCAAGCCAAGGAGGTACCTAAGAAGACAGGGGGCGTCTCAGTTCCTCCAGAGTTTTCTTGTGCTGTAGAGCAAATCCAAACGGCAGTGTTCTTTCCTAGCCTTTAGTTGTAGAGGGCTTGGCCACCACCCTGTGAGTTTAGTCTTCAGGTTGTGCTATGGTAGAAGAACCCTTTAAAGAGAATCTGCAGGCCAGTGGAAAGGAAGGCCTCATAGAGAGGTGGCTTTGGAGCTGGGGGATAAGGCCACTCTCCTTGTAGAAGTAAGCTGTGTGACAGTCAGAATACTGAAGATGAGAAACAGAAAACCTACCAAGACAAGGTATATCAATGGGACTTTGTATAGCCCTTTCCATAGCCAGAGCACATTTCCGCGGACCCATGGGTGGTCAGTGCCCCTCTGTGACTGGTGAAGGCTGAGTCAGTGGTGTTCTTGCAGTCAGGATTTGGAGAAGTTTAGCATGGGCTGGGCTGAGTGCTGGGGAGGAGCTTAGGGCAGTCCGCATAGGGCTACAGGCACTGGCCTGGGCCTTTCTCAGTGCGGCAGACTAGCTGGGAAGCGCATGCACGTATCTTTGTGCCTCAAATGCTCACACAGTCGCATGCTGACAGCAAGCAGGGTAGGACAGACAGGAGTCAGATTCTTGAGAGTAACACCTGGTGTGTAGTCTGTGGCCTCTGTCAACTGTACTAGTGGTGGAAACAGTTAAGCCAGACACAAGGAGAAGACAGACTTCAAGGATCAAAGGCAGACCTAGGAGAGGAGAGGCAGCATACACCAAGATGAGGGAAAGTTCTTTGGGTTGCGCACGATTGCTTAGTTATGCCCACCTGATTCAGGCTGGTCTCTGCTTGTTTGCCCTGCCTGAGGTCCCCTGGACCTCAGTGCGGTGTGCCACTCCCTGCATGATGCTGCATGGCAGAGGGCTACCAGTCTTGAGAAGGGCTCCATCCTTGACATGGATGGGTCCGCTGCTCTCTTTGCAACTGGCTTTTTTCCAGGTAAAGCCTCTAGAATGCCAAGGAGCAGGGCCACCCCGAAGAATAAGGGGGGGGGGAATTATCTCCATGGCTGTGCCCTGCCCAGTAAAGCCCCACGGGCTGCCTGGCTCCTTTGTCTTGGATCGGTTGGTGTGGCCTAAGAGAACAGAGTGTCTCTACTGTGCTTGCAGAAGCACCTAATCTCCTAGTAGTGCTAGGGAGTTGAGTGCAACCCCCATCCATAGGCAATCCCCAGTCTCAGAACCCACCTGGGTTCGGGTGCTGGACTCTTTGGGAGGCACCAAGGGTGAAGGCCCCACACACGTTCACCCAGCCCGGCTCTCATGGCTCCTGAGAGCGACGAGAATTTGCTTTGCTCTGGCTGATTCAGAGCCCTTTAGGTCTACAGGTCCAGAGCAGAAGTAGGGACTTCACTTGTCCCCCCAAGGAGGGAAGAGAAAGAGGCTGCTAGGCTGGTTCGCTGCATGGGAAACAAGCCAGCTGGAGAAGAACCTGCCTGCCTCTGCATGTGGCTGTTCAGTCTTTCCTCCTCCTTCCTTAACAACTAAGTACCGAGCGGGAGGGAGGCACGAAGAGGAGCTCAAGTGTTAATTGTATTCTCTACATACAGATCTTTGCAAAGAAAGCCCTGTCATTGCTAAGTATATGCCGACAGAGGCTGTGAGAGTGACTTGACCAGGCGGCTTGGCCGAGGACACTGGTGGCTATTAAGCATCTGGGTGGACCTGCAGCCCCTCCTCACCCTCGGACAGAGTAAATTCACGCCATGCAGGTTTGCCGGACGAGTCCGAGTGGCCCAGGCATTGTACTAAGACGGACGTAGCTTTTTCTACGGCCATTGGTAACTGACCGTAGCGGATCACCCTTCCTTCATTTTTCTTAGAAGTTACCTTTTCTTTGGGGAGGGGGGTGAAGGGAAGCCTTAGCATGACTTGCATGAAGTTAAACAGAAAACCCAGCTAAACCAAACCCACCAGCCCCTGCTGTGACTGTATGATTCCCCTCACCACCACCACGAATGGAGAGAAATCAAGGGGCCTTTCTTTCAGCGCTCTTTATTTTGACACACGGCGTCGGAGCCAAACTGTAATGGCACTCGGTAGAAATCTGTACATTTCTGGGAGTAGGGGGCCAGGGAAGAAGGATGGGGCCGGGGAATGGATTGCTTTTTGTACACAAGACCCAGAGGAAAGGTTTCAGAAAGGTAGTCAGTCATTGGTCACATTGACCTCACCTTCGTAGCTCATCTCTCACGCGGAAAACAGAGAACTTTGCTCCGAATAGAACTGTGGGGACTCACACTGCTGCTCCCCTCCATCTCTGGCATGCTTGTGAGCCAGCGGACGCCTCCCAAGACCCCGGCAAGCGGCTAGTTTAGGCTGATTCTCATCTCGCTGTGTAGATCCAGTGTGACCGAGTTTCATAATGAATTGTTCATAGTTACACCATATGGATTTTCCAATGTCATTTTAAAGCCAGGATGTAGAGTACCTCCAGTTCAGGACCACCTGAGGGGCGCCTCCCCTCCACCTTTACTAAGGCATAACCTGGCATTGTATGCAATTTAGTACTTCAGCATAAAAAGCAAAAACTGCATGCCCAATGTTATGCAAAGAGATTCGAGCATGAAATAAATTTTGTAACATGGTTTCTGTCTAGTCTAAAGCAGATTTGTTTTTCTGAAGCAATCGGAGGTTTGCAGAGACGCGCTTCTGCATCTCGAATAAATATAGTATTTTCCCAACAGAAACAGAGGACAGTAGCTTGGCTTTGGTCTGATTCTAAAATTAGTGTGTGTGGGGGAAAGGATGATATTTTTGAAAAACACATGCTCAAGTTGAAAAAAAATGCAACATCTCGAGTTTCCACTGCAACATTTCCTGGAAAGACAGCAACCTCCCCTCCCTGGGCCCTGGCCCTGGAAATAAAAAGCTGACTTCTGAGATGAAGCACTGACTTGAGTTTTTATTGCCTTCAGGCAGATCTCCATTCTGTTCTGGTACGACTGAGCCAATCATGGGCCCGACTACTACTGTAGACATTTAAGCTGAGGTGTCACTGGGCTTTGAGGATGCTGTTCCTTGCAGGGTAGGGCTGCAGATACTGCTGGGCTAAGGGACAAAAGCACACCCTTTGTGGGGGTCACCTGGATGGTTTTATGACTCATCTTGTGGATCCTTGCATTAGCCTTGCCGGAGCATCTAGTTGCCCTGTGCAACCTTGAGCAACTCCCTGCTAGGACTACGTTGGGTCTGTCAGGTCTGGGTGCCCTGGCCAACTTGCAGAGCCTGGTCTAGAGACTACCTCATTGAATACTCCTCTCAGCCTGGACACACATTGGAAAAAGTATGATCTGCTCTGGGGAAACTCACTTGCAGGTTTGGGTGTGGGGTGGAATGGAAGATCTGATTCTTCCTCATCCGCTAGAATTCTAGAATGCTCATATGGAAAGAGACCCCAGAGGTTATACAGTCAGCCCCTGAGCATCTGAAGATGAGGAGACAAGGCCAGAGAAGGCAGCAAGCTGCCCAGGGCCATCAGCATAAAGATGTCACCTCCCAGCACAGCCAGAGTCTGTGAGCCCATGGATGGGTTTTACCCACTAGCTTCTCACCTCTCTAAGAGCTTGTCTCAATTTCCTGGTACCCAGTGCAAGAACCCAGGGGGTGGGGTTGATGGAGCCTCTAGAGGCCCAGGCATCTCATAGCCAAGTCTCAGGATACCCCAGCGAAGCAGCGTAAGACCAGTGTCGACATGAGTCAGAGATCTGCTAGGAAGATGGGGCTTTGCTGAATAACACAGTCATCTGCAATATAAGCCTAGGGACACCACAGCTAGAGGGGATCTACTATGTGGGCATCTCAAAAACATTGCCTAACACCAGCTCAGAGCAGCCTAATCACCCCAGATTATAGCCGAGATAACAAAGTGCAGACAGGGAAAACAACTGCCCCAAAGCCACACATCCCAGCTAAGGTGAAGTCAGGATCATAACCTGGGTGGTTTGCCTCCAGAGCTCAGGTTGCGCTGTTTCGAGCTAAGGACTTTGTGGGGCTGGTCCTTGATGGTGAAATACTGAAGTTATGGGTTCTGAATCTAGGACTCTTTGGATCTGGCCTCCTGCCCTCCTTCATGGAATGCCATAGGTGTGACAGAAGGGGCCACTTCATGTTCTGAGCAAGATCTCTCCTGATCCACAGCTGGCCAGCTCACTCCTGCCGAAACACCCTGCTACCCTAATGGATGCTGCTCACACTGCCTCCCTCAGCTGGTTTTCTAGGCCAGCAGCCCCCCTCCCCCACCTGCCCTCGCCTCTGCCGACCCTGTGCTGCAGTGAGGCAGCTCTGGACTTGCAGCAGCCATACTCAGCAGTCTGACATGACCTGCAGCTCCTCCACACTACCTCCCACAGCGTCACTTCATCCAGAGTGTCCCCAAGGACGTGCCACCCATCTCAGTTAAGGTTTCTATTGCTATGATAAAGCACTATGACCAAAAGCAAGTCGGGGAGGAAAGGGTTTTTAATTCAGCTCACACTTCCATACCATAGTCTATCTTTGGAGGAAATCAGAGCAGGAACTCAAACAGGGCAGGATCCTGGATGCAGGAGCTGATTCAGAGGCCGAGGAGGGGTGCTGCTTACTGGCTTGTTCTTCATGGCTTGCATAGCCTCCTTCCTGATAGAACCCAGGCCCACCAGTCCAGAGGTGGTCCTACCCATAATGCACTGGGCCCTCCCTCATCAGTCACTAATTAAGAAAATATCCTGCGGGCTTTCCTGAAACTCAATCTTATGGAGACATTTTCTCAGCTGAGGTTCCCTCCTCTCAGGTGACTCTAGCCTGTGTCAAATTGACATAAGACTAGCCAACCCACCATCTGAAGTTATTTTAATGGACTTGGCAGGCATGTGAGGACCCAGTATGGCCAAAGATGGCAGATATGTCAAGGGAAGGTGGATATCCATGACCAGAGGGAAGAGTGGGTGTGGGAAGTAGGAAGGCAAAGCTGTTGCATACTGGGTCTTCACCACTTACTCCAGGGCCTGCTCAAAGGCCTGGAAGTGCACAATGGGGTCGTTCTTCTCATGAGGAGCAAAGGTAGGAAATGAAGGCAAATTTATTTATTCAATCAGGAAAATGTATTTTTTTAAATGAGCTCTTATTCAAATAAGCTCCTATGCCCCTAATGGGTCTAACATGGCAGGTGAAGTGGAACTATCAAATGGCTATGGGACCTGGAGACTGTTTCTCAGAGAGCTGTAAACAGAGTAATAAAGTGGAGGGCGGATAAGGGTGGGATCTCAGAGCTTGCTCAGTTAGCCTCCTCACTCCATGGTGACCCACAGGGACACTGAGAAGATCATTCGTTTACAGTTTGCTAAGTTCTAAACTGACTAGGAGCTGGCTCCCTCATGGACTGCCTGGAAAGGGAACTTGGACAAAGTCTTAGAAAGACAAATAGCCACCAAAGGATGCAGGGGGGAAATCTAGACACGTCCTTCTTCATCTCTGATAGGTGCTTTCCCTCACTGGAGACAGGCAGTGAAATAAGAAGGGCCTCTGGCCACGCGGCCATCAGGAAGTGCAGGACGGGAGTGGAGGTGAGGTGATGGGCCATGGAGCCACTCCTTCCTGCATGGGCCTGCAGCCAGAAGGCTCTGACACACTTGTCAGCATCTGAGGTTAGGGATCAAAGGACTTAGGGCTCATATGCTGATCCTATGCAAGACGCAAAGATGCTTCTGCCTCCTGCAAATAAGGTACTAGGTTCCAGCAGCAGAAGCGCAGGGTGCTGAGCTTTTCCAGCAGTGCTGAAAGAGATAGGAGGGAGCTCTGCCTTGTGGGCTTCTGGGCAAGACGGTGTTGTTTCTTGTGACTGGAAACTGGAGGCAGTATGGGTCACAGGGGAATGTTTTCTGGCCTGGTTTTTGCCAACTATTTAGCTTAGAAGACAGTAACCTTGAGCTTGCTCCAGTATGGCTTACCCCTGGGTGATGGCTCCATTTTTGTGGGCTTGAGCATATCAGAGTACATATGCTGCAACAGGCCTCTGGGCCTGGGAGGTGGGGTTGTATGGAACAGGGCATAGTTCTTGGGCCAAAAGTCGGGAGCAAGACTCAAATCACTGGGTTGCAGGTCAGACTGTAGCTGCAAGCAGTGCCTAGGCTCAGGCCTGTGGAGTCTGAACTGACTTCATCCATGTTTTCTGAGAAGAACCCACTTCTAGTCATTTAGCTACTTCCTATCCACTGTTGCCTAGCTCAGGGCTATGGTTGGGTCACCCTGAACCATCAGGGAGGTGCGTGACCTTGAGATGACCCTTCCCCCTTTTTATAGCCACTATTTTCTCCTGATGAAAAACAAGAATGGTTGAATAAGATCAGCAATTTCTTCAATTTCTTAAGGACCCACTTATCAAATACAATCTTATGCAGCTCACAATACATAATGTAAAGACAAAATTAACACTGCCTAGAGGAACCTGGAGGTGGTACTCTGTCTACAAGGAGATGCCCAAGGCTCAGAACAGGTCTCACTCTGTAACACGCTATGTACACCAGGCTGGCTTTAAACTCATGGAGATGCACCTAGCTCTGGCATTAAAGGCATGTGCCACCATGCCAGACTCTGCAGGATGTAGTTTAGAGGCCTCTCAACTACATGTTGATGGAAGGTCCCTCAGCTTTAATGTCCAGTAGAGTCCAGGCATCCCAACTCAGAGACTTAACAGCTCACCTGCTACAGCAGCCCCAGAATCCTGCCTGGTTGGAGGAAGACTTATCCATCTTCTGAGAGTTTCCCTGGCTCCAGACACCCTGTCTGCACTTGGGATTTTCTCTGCTGGGTGTTCCCAGAAGCCTTGCATACTCTCCACTTCCCCCATTTCATTCTCCCTACCTGACCCTAAGCCTTTGCTGGGGCCCTGGTCGTGAAGATGTGAGCGCCTTCCTTTCAGAGTCTCCAGGCACAGTACCTGGTACCAGAAGCAATAGACTCTGGACAGAAAATAAGCCCCCAAGTTAGAAGGGATAGTACGCTGCTCTAAACATATCCTAGAAGCCCCGTCTTCTGACCAAAGGCCGCTGGACCAGAGCACAGCCATGGAGCTGGGCTGAGATCACTCAGGGGCTGGAGCCTTCCTTGCTGATGTTTTCACTTTGCATGTCCTTTAGTGAGGATCCCTTCCTCATTTGCTGACTGACGGGAAGGTTCTCCAGGGATCTTCGTTGGGATCGGTCGCTTTATTAAAAAGGTGCTCTTTCATGGGCATTCGTGGCTCATCTGGTCAGAACTGCTCTGGGTTAAAGTTCCCGATCATCTATCCTTACAGTTTCTCTTTGTCCATGGCATCCTGAGATTCAGTGTTCTCTGTGGCAGTGTGGAGTGGGTAGGTGACCTTGAGATCCTGGCATGGCACAAGGTGTGCTGGCAGCTGACATAAGGCCAAGGAGTGGCCAGCCCCACAGCCCACGAGGAGGAGTCTCGCTGACTGGAGAGTCTGCACTGGAGATGGTGTCCAGACATTGGACTCAGTGCCATCCCCACACATGCCATGTTCGTTCCAGCCCCAGGCACAACACTTGTCACCTGTGGGAGAGAGGGCACAGATATCACCATAACACCCAAAGCTTGTGGCCATTAACAGGGTATGCTCAAGGCCCACCTTCCCTGCCCCACCTCAAGTCAGTGTACCCCACTGTTCCACAGCTCTTCATGCTTGAAGCCTGGCTTTCCACCATCACCCCAACATGTGACCAGATACTGAGCCCTGCTAATTCCCCCACCAAGAACAGCTCCAGTCTCTCCTGTGTCCCTCCTTCTCTGCTGCTACTACTCTGGCTCAGGCTACAGCTTCTCACTTGGGCCACGGCTACTTCCCATAGACACTCATAACCTCAACTCTTGAGACATGGAGGGAGACAGGAGGCGCTGAGTCCCATGCCAGCTTAGGCTGCACAGAAAGACATTGTTTCAGCCTCCCTGCCTAAGACAACCACTTGAAATTCTGAAATACCTTAGTATGCAGAAAAGCATGGAAACCAATGTACGACATCCTAATTTAAGTTCAAAACTTTAGTTACCAATTTTCCATATGCACTTCAATCCTTTCCTTAAAAACAAACAACTCAGAAAACATTTAAGCCTGACCTCCCTCTGGGCCTTCTCCCTGCAGCAGTAACCACTGTGTTGAAGCTGGTGTCCACACTTTTATACACATATATTTAGATATATATGCATGCCCTTAAATACTATGTACTAATCTGTTTGTTTTAAAGAATTATGAAAGCATATTGCTGATACATACCTTTTATATGACCTATTCTTTTTTTTAATTTTTATTTATTTATTAAAGATTTCTGATTCTTCCCTGCCACTGCCTCCCATTTCCCTCCCCCTCCCCCAATCAGGTCCCCCTCCCTCGTTAGCCCAAAGAGCAATCAAGTTTCCCTGCCCTGTGGGAAGTCCAAGGACCACCCACCTCTATCCAGGCCTAGTAAGGTGAGCATCCAAACTGCCTAGGCTCCCACAAAGCCAGTTTGTGCAGTAGGAACAAAAACCCATTGCCATTGTTCTTGAGTTCTCAGTAGTCCACTATGTTCAGCGAGTCCGGTTTTATCCCAGGCTTTTTCAGATCCAGGCCAGCTGGCCTTGGTGAGTTCCTGATAGAACATCCCCATTGTCTCAGTGTGTGGGTGCACCCCTTGCAGTCCTGAGTTCCTTGCTCGTGCTCTCTCTCCTGCTCCTGATTTGGACCTTGAGATTTCTGTCCAGTGCTCCAATGTGGGTCTCTGTCTCTTATATGACCTATTCTTTACATTTGACATTGCTTTAGACACTTATCTGAGCCAGTAGTTCTTCAAACTAGCGCATTAATAGCCTCTCATTATGTAAAGTCATATTCCACTTAGCCATGTCCTTGGGACAGCCAGTTTTTAGTAATCATTGTTGCTGCTGGGCTATACACACCAATACGTTACATATTATGATATTATACAACATCACCAATATGACTATTATAAACAATACTGCTGTGAACATGTTTCCTGGTAGAAAATGATGTTTGTGCAGGGTGATCCTCAGAAGCATATACAAGTCTTAGGGGGAGGAGGGTCACATTTAATTTTACTAAGTATAGGCCACAGAGTTCATTGGAGTAGGTGAACTCCTACCACTATGGATACGGATGTGCTCCTCGTACCTCTCCCTGTAGACTACTGCCATGCTGGGGAGTGTATCCATTTAGCTTGCATTCCTGCTACCAGGAGTGAGCTCTGCCTTATGATTCTGAGACAAATCACACACTTACGTTCTCAGCCTTCTTGTTCTTTGCCTCTTTCTTTTTAACTTCATACATTTCCACCAGATTCTACACACTGCCAGTGTCTTCTCCCAGAAGTATGGGGTGTGTTACCCTATTTTATGAAGTCCTTTGCTAAGCAATTTATTTATAGTGGCTGCCTAATTGCACATTATGAAGATTAAATAATTTACTTAATGTGCCGGCCACTATCAGACGCTCAGGTTGTTTCTAATTTCCCATTTTCCTACAGCGAAGCATGAACACCTCTAAGCATGAGTCTCTGTCCCTCCCTCTAACTGCCTTTTCACATTCGATCTGTAGGACGGGGATTCCCAGTCAGTGGGTACTGCCATCTTGGAGACTCCCGAGAACTGTCTCAGAGAAGCTGCCTGAACATGGCTTTGGTGATCTATGGGCATCTCTGCCCCCTCCTACATCACTAGTGTTCATTACATCATGGGTTTTAAGAATCTTTTTCAACTTGAATACAAAATGGTATCTCATTGTTACATATCACCTTATGCTTCCTGGATATTTTCTTTCCTCTTCTGTACACTGTTTCCTATAACCCCCTCTCCACCTCAGGTAATATAAAAACGTTTAAGTATTCAAACACACAAGCTAGATGACCTAGGTTTTTTTTTCAGTTTGACTTAAAATTTTGTTTTAGATCTTTCAACAGAGATATATTTATGACTGATTGGGAGGGGGAGGTCAGGGTCTCATGAAGTTTAGGCTGGCTTCTAACTTACTATCACAGCCAAGGACAATCTTGACTCTGCATCCTCCTGTCTCCACCCACCAAGTGCTGGGTGTGCAGGTGTGCCATCACACCCAGCACATTCAGTGTGGCCTTTTAGAAAGTTCAGTTTCTTCAGCAGTGTGTGCAAACTGAAAGCCCACCTTTATCAGAAAATCCTCCTGATTTTCCCCACAACCCAAATGTTTAAATCTTTACAATTATGTGATTATACAGCTAAAGTTTGTTTTCAAGAGAGGGAGCCAGCTTGGTCTAAGCGGACTGCCCTTAGGGCTTCACTTTCTTGAGAAGGAGGTTCTACTGGCCAGGGACTCAGATCTGGGGAAATATATGTCTTCTGGTTGGCTGGCAAGATGAGGAAACACATGCAGAAAGAGTGGTTCCCCCTCCTCCCTATGGCTGAGCAGGAACTTCTGAAGGCTGATCAGGAGCACGAAAGAGGTACAGGGAAGAAGGAAGAAGCAGCAGGATGGAAGAGCCCAGAACCTTAGGGCCAGGAGGGAGGATGGAAGAGCCTAGAATCTTAGGGCCCAGTTTGGCACCTTGCTTGGGCCGAGTGCCTGGCGCTGATGAGAAGCGCAGCTGACCTCAGCAGGGGTGAGGTGGGAAGCAGGGGTGGGGGTGGGAGGAAGACAGTGCTGACCTCGCCACAGGACACAGCACAATGGGCAGCTGGCATGCTCTTCTCCTGCCAAAGGGAACTCACTCTGAGGAAGCTACACTCAGCGTTGGGTAGGTGAGGCCCAGAGCCAGGGCTTTCATGCCTGTTTGGTGTAGAAGCCTGGCAAAAGCCCAGGCTTCTCTTCCCTGCTCCTGAGGAGAGTGTTTCGGGTCGTGTGCTGTATCTGCTCAGGCTGTAACAGTACAGTGAGGGCCACATTCATGGATGGTGTTCATCTTCCAGAAGAGAAGGCTGAGCATCTAGAATGTGGAGAGGGCTCCCAACACTGCTGAACCCCACACATTATACACTAGGCTTCACTGAACTTACTGTTACAGAAGTACTTTAAGCTTGCGTGTGCTGTTTAGATGTGTGCACATGTATATGGGAATGCATGTGTGGTGGCCAGAGATCAACGCTGTGTCTTCTTCCTTCATCTCGCTCTACCTTAGTTTTTGAGACAGAGTCCTTCATTGAACCTGGAGCTTATTGATTGGTTAGAGGGGTTGGATAGCAAGACCAGGAATCTTTGTCACTTTTCAGTGTTGGGGCCACAAGTATGTGCTACCATGCCTGGCTTTTCCATGGGTACTGGAGATCTGAATAAGACCCCCGTTTGTAAAGCAAGGACAATGTCTATGGAGCCGTCTCTGCAGTTCCACCCATTCTCTTTTTGATGTCATTTGAAGGTCATTTGAGAATGGTTTGTGGGGCTGGAGAGATGACTCCATAGTTAAGAGCACCTGTCGCTCTTGCAGAGGACCTGGGTCCAGTTCCCAGCACCCACATGGTGGTTCATAATCATCTATAACTCCAGTTCCAGGGAATCTGATCTGACATTACCTGCTGACCTTTGTGGGTACCAGGTATGCATATCATATACATACATACATGTATGTAAACACATACAAATAAAATAAATACATACAAATTTTTATTTTTTAAAAAAAGAATGACTATGTTATCATACAAAAGTAGGCCACAGGTCAGACCCAGTTATAGCTTGCCAACTGCTGCCCACCTAATACCCAGGATGCTATTTAATATGGATCATGTTAGGCTCTCCCGGGCTCCCCAGCACACCAGTGGTGTTATAATGGCCCCCAGGTCTTCACGTGTCAGAAGTTCTGAGCACCTCTGTACATCTCCCAGCATGTGTTTTACTTGGTGCTAAGTTCAATCAAGTTCAAGACACAGATGCAGATACAATACAGGGTGATGCCTCCCTCTGTTGCCTCTGAGGACCAACCCTGACATGTTGCCACAGCCCAAAGTATGAAGTCTTACACCAGGGTTCCCGTATCCCTTACAGTAGCAGTATCCGTGAAGCATAGGAAACCTGGGAAAAGATGAGGAGCTCTGTTTGGGGCAGTCTAAGATGGAGTTGCCAAGGGCATAGAGGTGAACATCTTTAATTCCAGCACTTGGGAGGGCAGAAGCAAGTGGAGGCCAGCCTGGTATAAATAGTGAGTTCCAAGAGAGTCAGGGCTACATAGAGGAACTCTGTCTCAAAACAAAAAATAACAGAGGTCCTTGCCAGGCACACATGAATGAACACACTCTGCAGAAAGCCCTGTGGTGGGCCTGCGGGAGTATAACCCGAGAACCAAGTGAGAAACAGTATGACGCAGATGGGCCTCAGGCGCTAGCACAGTCCTCAGGGGTCCTGAACCATGCTTTGCTTTTCATGAACAAAGTGAATATACTCTTTATAATTCTATATAGATTAATACATATACATTTTCTTTGTGACTATCCTTATTATCATGAAAACTGTATATTTGAAAGGAAACTTGCCATTATATGTAGCTGCAAGCCCTGGTCCAAGGGAAGCAGCGTTCTTCCTCCCGGTGAGTGGCCAGGCTGCTGACATGGACATAGTCCAACAGTTCTCTCCTGGAAGGCTGTCATGGGAGAGTGGCATCACCAGAAGGTGTGACATTTGATGGGGAAGTGCCTGGACCCTGTGGCCAGGCTTTCTTGGGGGATACTGTCTAATTCCTGGGGAGCTTGAGGCCTTTTTCTTCCTACCATGTAATAGCCCACCAGAACCTTTGTGTCTTTGCTAGAATGCAAAGCTCCAAGAGAACAAAAATCAGAGTTCCTTTTCAACAGCTCTATCATAGAACTAAAAAAGTTATATATCAGAAAAGATGCTCGGTAAATATTTGTTTCTGGCATGAATAGTTCTTAAATGCCAATTGCCCCTAGAGTGGCTCAGTCTCCTGAGAGGAAGCCAGGCTGAAGAGCTGGGCAGGACAATGACAGCAATCCTCACCAAAAAAAAACTGCTATGTGTGTGTGTGTGTGTGTGTGCGCGCGCACACACGTGTGCGTGTGCAGGTATATACATATAGACTGATGTACCTATAAGAGAATGGAGATATCAGAGCAAGGACTAGACCATCTCCATGTCTCCTCTAGATCTCCCTGTTCTAGCAGACCTGGCCAGGACTACTTCACTGTAGCTCTTAGAATGACCCAACCCTCTCCCTCCTAAGATAAGGAAGAGCCACTGGCCAGGACCTAGCCTGAGTCCTTACTCAGGAGGAAGGAGCGGAGATTTTGGAATCATTTGTTGCTGCTCAGTAGCTATGGGGCAAGCCAGGCTTGGATTTGATATTGATGTCGTGGGCATGTACACCTAGGTCTTGGCTTCATCACCTGTAAACAAGGACAGTCATCTCTCACTTGTCTTTGTTGTTTTTAAACAGATACATACAGCACCCAGCAGAGCTCATCACACGATACCTGCTCAGCTGGCACTCTTCATCTGCTGCTGGATGGCCCTGTTTCATGCCCAGGATCCAATTCCTACTCCTCTTTGGTTTGCTCTAACTCGCTGCCAGCGATTAGAGAACTTGGGGGAAATCCCCCAGTATACAGTCACAGGACAAAGTCATGCCACCCTCTGGAACCTCTCCTTGCCATGGACGGAGTAGGTAACATTTCACACTGCTCTAGCCAGGGCTCAGATTAGGGTTTGTCTGAGGCATGCTGACAGGCACTAAGCATCGCTATGGAAACCATTTTGTTATTCTCTGCTGTGTCATTTGTTTGCTGGCCCAGTTGCTGCTGTGGTGCAGGGGGAAGGGCTGCGGATGCGGCATGCATATTAGACTCTGAGGACCTGTCTTCTACAGGATGGCATGACCTGGGGTGACTCCTACTTCTCCAGCTCCAAGAAGCAGGACGCTAGAACCCCGACAATGTCCCGACAACCTTCTTAGTTGTTCACCAGAGGCTAGGTGCTCACCCCAGAACAGCTCTCCAGGGAGAGCTTCTGATGCATTCCAGAAAGGCAGCCACTGTGGTAGGAGAAACATTAGTAAACTGTCTTCAGTATCTCCGGGCACAAAAGTGGCACTGTGCTATTGCCTTGTAATGGAGCAGGGTGAGGGGCATGAGCCTTGTGTACTCAGCCTTCATTGCCCCAGCTCCATGGACTCTAAGCACAGGACCAGATGTTTCCTAGATTCTTCTCTTGAGGGGGAACAAGTATCCAGTCATTTGTTCATACACAGACGTTTACTGAGTGCCCTGCCTTCTGGTGCCAACTCTCTGAAGTCAGGGGCTCCACTGCTTCCTAGCGCTAGGATTCCGGACAAGTTGTTTAATCTTTCTCAGGGTCAAATTTCCCATTTTCAAAATGAGAATAGTTTTACTGCTTTACAGACTTTCCTAATGACCCAACAGTTAAATGAGAACACTTATGGAGAAGTAGTTACCAAGCAGAGACTGCCAACGCAAATGGGTTTTATTCCCACTAGGATTAGTTATAGTAAAATGTGGCTCTGAAGTTCATAGCACTAAGTTCAGTCCCCACGTATCTCTCTGGATCATCCTACTTCCCAGAGTCAAACCTGGAGGGTTTGAGGAACTACCAGCCCACTCCTTCATCTACAGGACACGACACTCTCTGTCAGACTATTTCTGAGGACTAAGAATATTGCTTAACTTACTGATTTCTAAATAAAATTATTTTCCATTTTCTTCAATGTTCATATGTTACTTTCATAAAAACACATTTTTAAAAGTGTGTTTAAATACTATCTGAGGCATATATCTCTAAAAAACTCCTTTCTCTCAAAAAATTAATTAGTTAAGAATGTGGTTGTGTGTGTGTGTGGGTGTGTGTACATGCATGGACAAACACATGCACACACATATGTGCTCATGTTTGCATGCATGTACCACAGTGTGCTTGTGGAGGTCACAGAACAACTTTTGGGAGTTGGTTATCTCCTCCACTTTTTGTGGGTTCTGGAATTGAACTCAGGCTCTTAGGCTTCAGGGTCAGTGTCTTTATTCACTGAACCATCTCCCCAGACTTTTTCTCTTTCTTTACTTAATGATTTAAAATCTATTCCAATGAAACACAATAGAGTCAGGGTGAATGCAGACACCTACCATACTGCTGTGAGACCCGAGGCTGATCTCAGATTCGAGGTTTGTTTTATACTCACTTTGTATGTGGGCCTAGGTGAGTTTCAGCATCTGAAGAATCAGCCTCAGTGGCCCCCAAGTACCTCTCTCGCTCTGACAGGCTGTGCCTCCTGAAAACGGAGCACTCTTAATATACCAGGCTGTTGCACCTGCAGCCTTGTTGACCTGGAGTGGTTCACGAGGAAATGCCTCCTCACCTATCACTCAGAGCATCAGACCCGCCCAGGCACCATCAGTCCAGCGCAAACTTGAAGCAGGAAGATAGCAAGTAAGCACGTTTAGAGAATTACTGCCAGCTGGGAAGTGAGGGCATCATGATCAAACACGAAATGTTCTGAGACTAAGCTCATGGTCTTCATCTCACTGGGATCATAGGTAAAGAACTACACATGCCAAAGCCTTCAGTCACGGGGAAGAGCAAAAGGGTTGCAATCAGAAGGTAAGAAGAAGGCCTTTAAAGACTCGCTACGGTGTGGGCTCAGATGGGAAGAGCCCTATGATGGAAATGCAGCGTCTTGATCCATTGAATGGATCGTTCTCACTGTTGACAATTCCAGTGCCCTATTCACTTCAGGATAACCAATGGAAATCTTTTGTAGATCACAAAGCTAGATGTTAGGTGTGCTCAACTATGTTCATAGTAGCATTGTTTGTCATATCCAGAACCTAGAAACAACCTAAATGCCCCTCAACTGAAGAATGGATAAGGAAAATGTGGTACATTTACACAGTGGAGTACTACATGGCAGAAAAAAATAACAACATCTTGAATTTTGCAGGCAAATGGATGGAGCTAGAAAACATCATTCTGAGCGAGGTAACCAGGACACAGAAAGACAATTCTACATGTACGCACTCATAAGTGGTTTTTAAACATAAAGCAAAGAAAACCAGCCTACAAATCACAATCCCAGACAATGTAGACATAAATATAGTTCTAATTGACATGGGAAGCAGAAAAAAGACAATATCTCCTGAGTAAACTGGGAGCATGGGGACCTTGGGAGACGGTTGAAGGGGAGGGGAGCAGAGAAAAATGTAGAGCTCAATAAAAACCAACAAAATTTAAAAAAAAAATTAGATGTTAGGGACTATGAATACCTATTGCTCCCAAAGGAAGAAGAAGCTATGTTCTTCCAGGGAAGTCCATGGTTGAAGTCCTAGGACGTGCGGCATCTGATATGGGACCCAGATGGGCACACACTTTACAGTATAAGCTGAGTTACAGGCCAGACTCCACCTGGTATGGCTCCAGCCCTGCAGAGATCATGCAGCAGACAGGAGTGTGCAGCCACCCATGTGGACTGCTCACCACGAGTGCAGCCAGCTCGGCAATGACACCCACTGATGTCGGCTCCAGATAAAGTGCCTTGGATGTGCAAGCACGGCAGAGGAAGGTGTGAAGATGAACGAGCCTCCATTTTTAAGGAAAATAACTAACATTTAATAATACCCCACACTAATAGCTAGGCTTCTGTCTGACCCACGTCTGTTCTGCCATTTCACTACCCCAAGAACCTGGGGTGAGGATGTTCAGGATCCCCATTTTACCCCTGAAGAAGAAGGTGGGGTAAAATGAAGTTTAGCGGAGGCCTAGGTTCACCTCAAAACCAGCAGTAAAATCAGGAAATAATCCAGATCAGCCTGCTTGGATCCTGAGTTCTCCCCTGTGTCTCATGGCTTCTAGATCCCAGCCTGACCTTGAGGAAGCATTCCTCTCGCTGTCCCCACAGAGGAAGAGTAGTGGCTCCATGAGTATAGTAAGCACAGGAGTGATGGCACACGACAGTGAGCCAAGACAGAGGGAGGAACAGTGTGATGTGTCAGCAGCTCAGGAAGTGCAGCTGAAATACATACGGTCGGGGTTTGCCAGGCAGAAGTTAAGTGGAAGGTTTGGGGTGGGGGCAGAACTGACCCTGCCTTCTCCACTGGTGTCTGCTCCACCACCTAGCCTAACTATCAGCTTCATGCACATACTGCATGACCTCCCCACCCGCCAGCCTTTGTGCTGTGTCCTTTGTCCAACTCCCTTCGCTTTTCCTCCAAGAGATCTCGTCTGACCTGGCAGCTTTGCACCCCTTCCCTAGACTGGGGCACACAGGCAGACTTGAAGAACTACTTACACGCTGTCATCCCGAGGCCCCACAACAGTGCTACACCATATTCCTTTAAGAACCTGGTCCTCGGCGAATAGTGCCTGTTCACAACCTGCTCTCTCTGGAACAGAGAAGGAGCAGTGACCCTTCCCATGTGAATCCCTCACAGCAGCAGATGCCATAAGGTTGCCTAGAGAGTCTGGAAATGCCATGTTACCATGGTAACAGACCAAGGTTGGGGATGCTTTATCCCTGATGAGCTGCTCCGGCAGCACCATGCTATGCTGCTGGTGAAATCTTCCTCCATGAATAAGAACAAAACAAATCTACTCACGGACAAGGTTCAGCTCCTGCACACACTCTGGGGGCTACTCACCCAATCTCCTGGCTGACTAACAGGACCAGGCCCTGGCTGGCTGTGCTTTGGCTCCTGCGGTCTAATACAGTTTTAACTGGCTTAGCCAACAAAGCAGGCCCTCCCCCACTCCAGCCCCCAAATTACCACTTCTCTTATTTGATGCTGCCAACCGGGGATCTGCTGGTGTGGACCCTGGCAATTAGCACAGCACCCGCATTTGTTGGGAAATTAAGAGCCACTGATTAGCCTAATTCTACGCCATTTATAGGCAGTGAGTGTCAGCCCGAGATTGGCTTTTCCAAATGGTGGCCCAGAGAGTAGCATGTTCATGGCATGAGTTTGAAATAAAAGCCCAGGTCTGAGGAGCCATGCCTCACATCCTGCCAGTCACTGTCTCCTCTAGCCCAAGTCACTAAGAATGGAAGATCAGAAGGTGTTTCTAGACCGAGGCCATACTTACTCCCAAATCATCCTGATGCAGAAAAGAGAGCCCATTTCCCCATGATACCCTCCAGGCTGAGCCTTGCTTGAAGCAGATCTAGGACCAGTATGCCCTGAACTAGCTCAGACTAGGTGATCAGAACTCCGACTCTGTTTACACTCCCTTGGCCTTCTACCACCTAAGGGCCTGAATTACTGGTAGCCCAAGTTGCTGTATAGCTGGAGCCTCTTGGGAATGGGCCACACCTGAGTGGTCTTCCTGACCCTGATCTAGTAACACATCCCCACCTTCCTTGGCCACACCTGAGTGGTCTTCCTGACCCTGATCTAGTAACACACCCCACCCTCCTTGGCCAGCTGGTCAGAGGACAAGCCCATTTGTACGGAACATGCTGAGGCCATATCCATGAGCAGCTGGCTGAGCTAGGGCTATCCCACAGACACTGGAAAAACTTTCCAATCCCTTCAAGGACTAGATTCTGTGGACACACAGCCCTTTTAAACTTCCCTGACTCAAACTCTAGCTTCAGAGACAAGCCAGGTCTTTCAAGTAATGAATGAAACATCATTTGCATCTTATCTGAGCCATCCATGACAACCACCCAAATAAGTAGTCCAGGAGATCAACAGATATCTTCAATGAATGTGTGGTAGGAACCAGGACATTCCAAACCTGGAGAACACTGTGAGTAGACACCTGGGGGGGGGGGGGGGGGGGTTGAGGACCCCTGGGGGGGGGGGCTAGGGCTCTAGAGCTTGCCAAGGTAACAAAGGTGGGAGAAATGGAAATGTAAGAAGTAGTAGAAATTTGGCTGGGAGCAGATTACTGCAAATGACTTAGGAGATCTAGTCTTCAAAGGCCTGACTGTAGATTTTGGAGTGAATGAGACAGTTAATTGGAAGCTGCTAAGGCATCAGGTAAGCAGAATCATCAGCATTTCATCACTGTTGCCATGGAAACATATAAAGCACCTATGCAATCTTACGCCTTGGACACTTTGGGCTGAATATAGTTGAATGATGACCTGAAATCAGTCTGGAGGCCAATGTAAAGTTCAGGATGAATGAAGCTGAGCTACCTCAAAGACAGTGGGATACAGAAGAGGGATGGAGGGACAGACCCTTATAGAGGCAGGACCAAGAGGATTTGCATTGGTGGTGCTATGAAGGGACTTTGGCAGCTGCGGAAGCTTGACTGACAGTCCCATGGGCTCATAGGTTTGAATACTTGGTTCCCAGGTAGTGGAGCCGTTTATGGAGGATTAGGAGGCGTGGCCTTGCTGGAGGGCATGTGTCACTGAGGTTTCAAAGATTCATGGCATTTCTAGTGCATTCTCTCTCTCTCTCTCTCTCTCTCTCTCTCTCTCTCTCTCTCTCTCTCTCTCTCTCTCTCTGTCTCTCTCTCTGCTCCTGCTTGTGGATCAAGATGTGAGCACTCAGCCATCATGGACTCTAACCCTGTGAGATTGCAAGCCCAATTAAATGCTTTCTTTTACGAGTTGTCTTGGTCACGGTGTTTTGTGGTAGCATTAGAAAAGCAACTAAGTTAGAAGCCTTAGAAAGGAGACTGCAAAGATGGAAGTCACAGTTAGGTGTAGGACATCAGATTCCTGGACTCTTAGGCTAAGCCAATAAATCTGGACTCACGACGCCCAACAGAATCAAAACATCCTCTTGTTATTCCAAGCTCAGGGAAACATATGTTAAGGAACAGCCCATGGCCCAAGGGCAGACACCTTAGGAAGATTTACTCCCCAACAGGCAAATCTGGGTCCTAACAACCTAGAACCTACTGTTTGGGGTGGAGGTGAGGATCCAGAGAAGGGAGCCCAGTGCCTTGCTAGTGAAGATCTTTCTGTCATAAGATGTACTGGAGTATGGTTTCCAGGTAAGAAATAAGCCCCAGTTCTAACCTGCCTTTTTTGCTCCTCTATTTTGCCAGGTATCTTTTGGGCGGGTTCTCAGTCTATAGGAACTCAGGAATATAAGGGCTGCCTGTTCTGAGACCAAATCCCCCCTGTGCCTCCAACATCTCTGTCCTAATATAAGGACTTCTCATCTTGTTCTACCCTTGGCCTGTATAGCATCATGTCTTGTCCTTCAGTCCGAATACACTCATCCATCTCTCCCACTCTAAATCCTCAGAAGGCCACCAAGGCTCAGCTCAAGTCCTGTTTTCTCTCTAAAGTCTGCAACGGTTGCCACAGATAAGCTTCAGGGCAGTAAAGGGATTTAGTTAGAGCTCACCCTCTGGTCCGACCCAGAAGCTGTGCGAAAGAGTCAAAACCTGGGACAAGATCCAGACGGTCCACTCTTCAATCAAGCCTCCCAGGACTCTACAGCTCTGCTTTACTTTACCTGTCCATGTCACAGGCTGTCAGCATGTGTGGATAATGGCTATTGTCGTTCTGTATTCTGCACAGGACTGCAGGTGGCCGAGAAAATAGAAACCTCAACAATCAAAGGCTCAGGAAGACAACAGGTGAAGGGGGAAGAGCCTCCTCCTTCCAACAATCCTTCACTGTTCTGGGATGCAGGCCAAGCTCAGCCACTGCACTGGGGGAGGGGCAGAAAAGGAGCATCCGAAGGAAACATCTCCATCTGAAAGACATTTCTACACTCAGTGTCAGTGTTCTGGTCCAGAGCCTCCTGGGAGAGCAGTTTCCAGAGCTGGTAGCAGGAGTCAAGCTGAGGTCAGCCTCCAGCCTAGGATGTATTGCTGATGGGGATGGCAAGCTGAAACTTCTTTTCCCTCAATGGAATTCTCAGACTTTGAGAGTAAAATAACCATTCAAGATGGTAAAATCCAACTCCTGAATGTTTCCAATGTGGACATTGAATCAAAATCTTGGTAGGAAGAGACACTTACTTGACCAAAGTCACGGCCACACTTTGGGTCTCTTGATCATATCATGGGGTCACTTTTCTCATTAGAGTTCTACTTGGAAAGCATGTGGAAAGGCTAAAAGGTTACCAATATTTTTTACTTTTTTAAATCAAAATTCAATTATTGATATCCTGACGATACAAGTATTGCATTAAGCCTCTTCCTTGAAATGATGCAGCTTAGAAAAAGCAGAAGTCAGGCGGGCCCGGAGTAGAGCTCAGGGGACGGAGTGCCTGCCTACCATGGCTGATCCCCAGCACTGTGTAAACAAGTTGTGGTGCTTCACACCTATAGCCCTACAACTCTAGAGGAAGAAACAGGGATCAGAATTTCAAAGTCATCCTTGACTATGAGTGAGTTCAAGGGCAGCCTGGGCTACATAAGACCCTGTCCAAAAAAGGGGGAGGGGTGTCTTTCATCTCTTTGCACTGATTTATTTTGCTCCACATTCCACAGGCTCAGAACAGAGGAAGAAAGACAAGACAGACAAACAGACAGTGAGAGGTTCCTTGAGGAACTTCCTGGATGAGGACTCCTATGCCTTGGCCTTATGTTAGATGATGTGGTTACAAAAAGAGCGATATCTAGGAATGGAGAGACAAACGGTAATCTCCACGAAGCTCCTAAACAAACAATTCTAAATGCTGAAAGAGAGATGCTGAGGAGGCAGGCAAGGAGACGCTGCAGCAGGACAGGCGGGCAGATTCCCCCAGTGAGGCACAGCACAATGCCAAGCACACAGAAGGCACCTGGTGTAAGAAGCTCAGTCACTGCATGAATGAATGCAGTTAGAACCCCGGGGAACAAGACAGCACCAGTGCCTGCACAGACAGAGCCTGAGAACAGAGCCATCCTGATTCCCCTCCGTCTGCACAGGGGCAGAAGGCAGCTGGTAGGTCCAGAAATGCTGACAGAGAAGGACAAAGTTCCTACCCCAATCCATTTCTCCATAGCAACAAGCTGACAGAATAGTGCACAGGATACTGAAGAGCAGGTTTTAAAATCATGATACGAAACACTGTGGATAGGAAACCTCGCCTGCAACACAACAACCTCCCTCCTCCCAGTCCTGACACCTGTCCCTTCAGGCCTGCCCGTCGCCCATATGGCCCGAGTGCCCGTTCCTTACTAGCTTATACTCTTCTTGGGCTGTAGGGTACATTCTCTTTCTTTGTAGTCAATGCTTCAGGCACTGTGTTGTACAACAAGGGATGGTAGAGCCTGCAGCAGACTGCCATAGCTGGGTCCTACAGTACCCAGGCCGTCCCCAGCTGTGTATACACAACGTAATAGCCTGCATTACTGGTGTCTGTGGCACAGGGGTCAAGGGAAAAGAGTAGACAGCACATAGCTCCTGTCTCCTAATGTCTAAGTCATGTCTCAGGCACTGGGGCTAAGCAGTATTTGTCTTTGTCTATCTTAATTAATGACTTAATTGAACCTTCTCCTGTAAACACAAAGCCTTCTGTTTACATTTCAAATAGAAAACTTACCAGTCTAGTTTTTATTATTATTCTGCCCCTAGTAGAGAACCTGGGGTAGGATAATGCCTCAGTAAATGCTTTCAGAATTAGGTCAAGAGTACTGGAAAACATTTATATCGATGGCTAGAGACCAGCATCTTCCAATGCAAGGCAGTTTTCCCAGTCCACCTGCCTACCTGAGTCCCAGGGCTCTGAGGGGGCACCTCCTCTGCTGGATGCCTTCATGGCCCTGCTAACACCAGTATGATTTCTATGCTATGGCTTGATAGATTGGTATGTATCAGTCACAAGGGTACACCAAGCAGTCTGGGCTAGGGGCCCCAAGTTCAAGCCCACACTTTCCACTTACCATCTGTGAGTTTAGACAAATCATTTCTTTGAACCTTAATATCCTTTCTAGAAAAGGGAAAAGCCCATTTCCATGCCTGCATTCTGCCTCCTCAGGAAGTTGATACGAGGAGCAGAAATGGTGACAAAGAGAGCCCTGGAAGCTCTCTACGACACCCACACAAAACGGGGTCTTATTTCAGGACCTTGCAAGAGTCTTGAGGCTCTAAGCTTGCAAGGTAGCATTTGCCCAGATCATGCAGGAAGTAGGGATGGAGGGTTACAATCTAATGCTGCCCTACAGATCCCAGCAAGGCGTTCTTCAATTTCAGCAAAAGCAATCTCACATCCCATTAAAACAAAAAGATTTTGGGGACATGAGAGAGCTCAGAGCTAAGACTGACCAGCTAAGAGAACTGTCTGCTCTTGCAAAGGCCCTGGGTTTGGTTCTCAGCACCCACAAGACAGCTTACAAATGCCTGTAACTTCAGTTCCAGTTACAATGTCCTCTTTTGGTTGCTGTAGGCACTGCATGTACATGGTACACTTGTATGCAAGCAGAACACCCTCTCCCCAAAAGAGAATCTAATAAAATCAAGAAGATTCTGGAGTAGCTTGTGGCATACAAATCTGAGATGGAAGGAGGTCCAGCTGTCCTTGTAGTCAGGTGACACTCAGGCTGTCTGAGGCAGGAAGTGAACTACCACTTACCCACAGCACTCTTCAGTCCCTCAGGCACATCCCAGGAAGGCGACCCTAGCAGCTGACCTAATCTGAGTATGACACTCACTGCTCATGTCATCTGGCCTAATGGCAGTAATTATGGCAACACTGCAGATGCTTGAGAAGCGCCAACAACTTGGATGGAACATGGGGTAGGGGACTGGGATGGCGCAGAGCACAGACCTCAGTGGAGAGCACAGTGGTCAGTTAGAGTGGAAAGCCAGCAGAAACAGTCCCAAAGAAGATGTGGGCGGGGACCCACAGGTCCCATACTCAGATGCTTCAGCTTCTGAGCTCATGTGCCAGAGGTGGCATTGAATGGTGGTGCTTCTTTAGACCTCAAGCAAGGACGTCAAAGAAGAGAAAGTGGGTGGAAGGTGGCAGAATGTCTCATTAAGAGCCTTCACCTTAGCAGGGCGGTGGTGATGCACGCCTTTAATCCCAGCACTCGGGATGCAGAGGCAGGCGGATCTCTGTGAGTAGACTAGGTCAGCCTGGTCTATAAGAGTGAGTTCCTGGACAGGCTCCAAAGCTACAGAGAAACCCTCTTTTGAAAAACCAAAATAAATAAATAAATAAAAATAAAAAAAAGAAAAGAAAAAGATCCCCCACCTTTACATGTCGTAATGCTTACTCCTGTGTCAACACAGCAGGCTAGTAGAGACCACTATTTGGACAGATGCTAGGGTGTATGCGTAGTAAGGGCATCTTTTAGATGTAGTTAATTAACATTTAAAATGTTTGACTTTAAGTGAATTGCCCTTCCTCATGTGGTGGACCATACTCAGCTGGCTGAAGCTTGCAGATCAAAGACTGAGGCTTCTATAGAAGACAGAATTCTGCCTCTGGAGTGCCGCCAAGTCTCCAGCCTTCTGACTCCACTCTGCGTCTTGCTGCAGCTTTTGGATTTGCAATCCTCTCCTGAATTCCTCCAGGCTTATTTGTGTCTCTCTCCAGCCCCCTGTCCCCCTGCACAGATTGAGGAGACAGAGATATGACCAGATGCTCTAATGGGCCCCATGCACAGCCTCACCAAGCTTGTTGAGTGGGACTCCAAAGCCATGTGTCCATCAGTCTCACCACAGGGCCATGACAAAGCAGAGTTTCTCTGAATGAAGCTGGGACGAAATTCCTGGCCAAAGTAGTTCTGTTACAGATCCTTTGGAGTTCCCCTCTCTTGAGATGCAGGAAACAGCTCAAACAACATTGTGCCTGGGTAGTTCTCATTCAAGCAGGACAACTCATGTTCTCAAACAGGCCATGGGACCACCCTGGGATCTGTCCCAGATAGAGGGTTCTGGTCTTCCTAAATTCTTCATGGTTTTATCATATCTAAACCTGACCATTTAGTATCCAGGGACGTGGGTTCTTGGGCAGAAAACGAGTAGTAGCCTGGCTCCCGGACGCTCCAGAAATCCATCTGGCCATTGCTGAGAAGTAGGGATGTTGGGAGCAGTGAGACCCCAGATCCTGAATTTCTTGTAATCCCCTGATCTAAGTGCCTACAGCTGATCTGAGCACGAGACCTTCAGGAGTTCCTGATGGCAGGAGAGTGGTTTCTGGTGGGTTTGGCTGGGGTATGGCTATCTCTATATAATCTGCCCCTGAACACAATAAAGGGGGCATTCTTGGGGAATTCAAGGATGACCCGTGTCTCTGTCTCTCTGTCTCTGTGTTTGTGTATTTTAACCTCTAGCCCCTTGCCCGAAGCTCAATAATTGGGTTCAAGCGCACCAAGCGCTGACACGGGGGCGTGGTGTGCGGCAATTGGAGGTCTCCACCGAGATTTCGGCATAGGGAGAGTATGTAGGCTGAAATAATGAGCCAAGGGCAGTGCTGGGGAGACTGAACAAGGCCTTAGTTCTGCTTTCTCCAGCTCCAGTGCCTCTCTAGAGCTCTGTGTCCAGGTTCCTGGAGATCCTCCACAGAGGGTCCTTACAGCCCCTGTCCTTTAACCCTCTCACCATCATACAACCCACCCTGCTTAGTGGAGCTGAGAATGGAGGCATTTTCAGGAAGTTCCTAAATGCTGGGGTCAGTGGAAAGGAATAGCCACAATAATGTAAAAACCCACCAGCAAGCAGGCTATCAAAGAAGTCTCACTTCTTCCTAAGGGCAGACACACAGAGATGACAGCCTTTGAGTGGCCTCTCCGGTGTGAACTCACTTTTAAACTGGCTTTATGGGGATGAGTTATCAGAACAGTGCTGCCCAACACATGAAGGCAACTGGGGTCATGGAGAGCCACTAGGCGGCCTGAAAGAACCAGCCCCTGATGCAAAAAGGACCACTGTCATGGTGACCTGCTTGAGAAAATTGTCTTGTAGAAAAATCCTGTTCCACTTACAGGCCAGAGATGAGAAATCCAGAGTCAATCTGCTTTCTGCTGGCTTGTCAGTCCTGAAGTCTAGTTTGAGTCATGCTCCCTCCCCCTTCAGGCTCTGGGACATGGTGATATTCCAGGGGCTTGACTGTCACATGAAATCTCCATCCTCTCGAGAGAGGTAAACTTCTATGTTATACAAAAGAAGTTCTGCAAGGACCAGAGCAGCTTGCCAGGGAGGCATGTTCTCTGTGTCTGCGGCAGATCAGGGGCCTCCCTCATCACAGCTGGTGTTTCTGTGGCTAAGAGACCACTGCATGTTTGCAAACCTCTGGGACCTGAGATCAGCAGCTAGAGCTCCATGAGAGGAAACTTAAAGGGGGAATAATCAGTAACATCTACTGTAGAACAAGCAGTATTCTAGTCACCTCTCTAACACACTAATCTCCACCACAACCTAGAAGTAGGACCTCTCATTAAACCCGTTTTGCAGGAAGGAAAATCAGGATGGAAACCAAATCACTGGCCCACTGTTTCACAGGCAGTCAATGGGTACAGCTGGCATTAGGGCCTGGACAGGATGCCACCACAGTACCCAATTCAAACAGCGGTGCTGCAAGGCACGCATTATCCTCTTGTTTTCCAGGATGAGGCTGGGCTGGGGCTACGCTGTGGTGGTAGAGTGTTCCTGATCATGAATGAAGGCCAGTGTTTGATCCTGAGAACTAAAAAGACAAACGATGTGAGGTTTGGAGTGGTAGTGCACACCACTAATCTCAGCATTTGGGTGGCTGGGGCAAGGGGATTAGGAGTTTGAGGCCCATTTGGGTTACACGGAGACCAAACAAACCAACCAATCAAACTTGCTTGTTTGAGATTTGAACACCCAAAAGAATTGAGATTTGAACATCCAGTAAGATCACACAGCCACCCAAATGGCTTTCAACCCAAAGGCTGCATCTTTCTCAAGCTCTCCATGGAGAGTTCTCTGTGGCAACAATTGTGGGCTGACCTCAGGAGGCCAGCTGACTTTATGTGACCCAGCAGTCAATCACCAATGGAAAGGAGACTCTTCAGCCGTCTTTGGATGCATGAAGTTTCTACATTTTTTTCCTAAGAAGGACAAAGACCCGGGCACAGGAGAGACAGCCTCTTGTGATCAGGCACATCTATCCTTATTGCTGCATGGACACTGGTTACAGTGTTTACTGTCTGTTTTGTAGCCGGGCTATTGTATATGTGATCTCACTCAGGAATTTACTTGTAACTAAGATCTTAATACAGGAAGCTGTGTCTCCCAGTAGGGCAAAGACTTAAAGAAAAAACAAAAACAAAAAACCTCTGACCTTTATCTACTTCCTGTGGAGAGTTAGATAAATTTCTTAATTTCTAAGCGGTTCAATTCGCTTATCTATTAAACAAGAAATGAAACAAAGATCATTCCTCCTGAGGTGATAATAAGGGAAACCAACAACAGCAACAACAACAACAAACCAAAGCTGAAGTACATCAAAGAAAGGAAACATTTACTACGCCCTCCAGGTGCTGTGTTGCATGCATCTTGTTTATATTTCACAAAACTTGCATGAGATAGATAAATGCATTCTGACCATTTTGGAGACAAGGAAACAGAGGAAGTAGACTTGAGATTTGCCCAGGCTGGGCAGCTCACAGCTTTGGTTTTGCAGTGAGTCCTGTGCCCTCCCTCATCCCTGCCTCCTCCTCACAGTCCTCAGCCTCCAACCTCCAGGCCACTAAAGCTGAGATCTTTCTGAAAGGACAGTCTAGGCCCTTAGCTCCTCTATTCACAAGTCCCCTCTGACAGAGAGCAGCGCTTTGCAGTGTGAGCCAGAGGCCCGAGCTCTGTGGGTGTGCATAAACATCTCAGGGACGGATCTCAGGTGGTCAAGTTTGGGGGTAGGTGTCTTTACCTGCTAAGCCATCTAATTGTCCCTTGACACCTGGACTTTCCCTGTAGCTGCAGCCCTCTCTCCAAATGAAGTCAACTACTATCTCAGACTGGAGCCCAGACATCACCTCTCCCCAGAGTTCTCCTAGTGTGCATCCAGCTTCCTGTAGAATCCAGTTTTGTAACAGCTTTTTTCTCCTATGATCTGATTGTCCAGTTACACCCGGTTCTCATGCTTCACTGTCAACATATTTGGGTGTGAAGACTCCTTTCTAACATCTGAACATTTTAAGATCTTTCCAAGTCAGGCAGTGGTGGTGCACGCCTTTAATCCCAGCACTTGGGAGGCAGAGGCAGGCAGATCTCTGTGAGTTCAAGGCCAGCCTGGTCTACAAGAGCTAGTTCCAGGACAGGCTCCAAAGCCACAGAGAAACCTTGTCTCGAAAAACCAAAAGAAAAAAAAAAAAGATCTTTCCATACATAACAAAGCAACATCACACTCAGTGAAGAAAGTCACCACAAACTGAGCAAAGCTGCCACCTGCACAGTGTTCTAGTCCACCCAAGAAGGACTAGTCTGACTGGAAAGCTGTGTTGTGGAGGTGCATACATAACCACTCACTTCCCATTTACCCACCCTAGGCCCCACATGCCCTGGCCCAGTCTGCCTTCTCTCCTTGTCCTCCAACCATGTTTATGGGATGGTCTCCTCAGAGGGCGGAGAGGTATGTGTTTTACTTCTGTGTCTTCTGCACCCAAATCACAGAGCACACTACATATTCCAGCACAAAGGGACAATCCACTCATCCCCTAAAGGACAAATCTTACCAGGCTGGGGCGCAAAGACAAGCCTATGCTCCAGTCAGTCCAAGAGGCTGTCCCAAACCTGTTTCCGACTCCTCAGAACAGAAGCTTTGCAGAGAGCTCCTGGTGGCAGGAACCACCATTGCTTAATAAACAGAGACTCAAGTCACCAGCGTCTGGCTCAGGCTGGGCCTCTGGGACCCAAACAGGCAACATTTCATCATTAGGAGGGAAAGAGATGACAAACTCTTTCCTGAGAGAACCCAGCAGGCAGTCAAAATTACTGGATGTGGATAAATAAACCATTGTTTCCAAATACATATCGCAGGCTGCAGCAAACCCATTCTCCATACCACAGGCAGCACGAAATTTAGAACTGGCAGTTTGACTCATATACTGATTCCTAAAGAGCAAAGCTAAATTCAACGGGGTGAGGGAGAACGGAGTGAAATATGCAAATAAAAATGCAATCTCGCTCCATGATCGCAATCTGTCAGGAGAGGCAAGGGAAATTTCCTCACACAGATTCAAAGCTCAAAGGAACTCCACAAGGGGAGAGCCAGGGCCCTGCTGAGCCATGGGGCCTCCACAGTGCCTCTCTGGGTAGCCGTGGAGGGGCAGGAGGAGAATATACATTCAAGCTGGTAGAAGGCTCAGTGTGTCAGGAGACAGTCAGGGGTCAGAGCACTGCCATGCGTGGACTCCTGAAAGCCCACTCTCTACCCTGAGGTGAAGGTATGGGGCGGCACTAACTTAACAGCAGAGGACAGAGTCCAGGCCATACCACCACCAACTAGGGCAGGGAGGACTTATTTCAATTTGCTTTTATTTTGCATTTTCAGAAAGGCTGAAAAGATAGTGCTGAGTTCCCCAAACACCAACACTGCCCCCCAGTTTCCCCACAGTTAGCATCGTAAGTTACTATGACGCAGTGCTATGAGCCCAGGCCTGCTACATGCTATGTTTGATTCCTCTAATACCCCTTCCTATTCTACCTTACATCTTACTATCGTGTACCATAAGCTCCTCTGGCCCATTAATGCTTTTCCAACTTTACTCATTTTTTTATGATCTTGGCAATTTTGACCACTTGCAAGTGTTCTACAGTTAAGCTGGGGTTATGGCTTGCAAGGAAGTCTACAGAGGTAAAGAGCCCTCTTCAACACTGATACAAAGGCACATACTAAGAACACATTTTATCATGAAATAAAAGCTTCTATTTGACTTCTAGGCATGATTAGGATTCTCTTCAGAAACAAAGAAGGCCACTTTGGCTCTTCCTCATGGTGGGGGGAAGCTCAGCTCAGTAGGAATGCTCAGTCCCAGATAGATAACTCCTCCACTGGTGTCCTCCACACTGCTCTGTGAATTCTCCCCTATCCCAGCCCAGTCTCCTTTCAGGCTCAGCACTTTGAAAGAAGGGAGATGCTTCCGGGAGATTCTGACTGGGCCTGGAGGAATGGGTAGGACTTAAGGAATCAAAAACCATCGCAGGTTAAGGGTCCTGAGGGCAGGTGAGAGCAAGCAGGTTCTAATAATGGGACATGGGCAAGGTACTAGGAACAGGGGAGAAGGAAGAAGCAAAATGACTAAGCCCCAGCAAGCAGAGAGCCAGCTCCTCTCATAGTCTCCCTCTGGACATTTGGGGTCCCATTCCCTTGTGATTCCTCAGCTGTGCTCAGACTTCTAGCAGCATGGGTTGCTGGCATCCTGCCTTCAGATCCATTCTGCCTTCCTTTGCTAGTAAAAGACTCCACATTTTACTCAGGGCAGCCACATTCGCAGTTAAAAGCTTGATTTCCAGCCTTCCTTTTTGTGCCGACTAGCTTTACGTCAACTTGACACAAGTTATCTGAGAAGATGGACCTACAATTGAGAAAATGCCTCCTCACGACTGGCTGTAGGCAAGCCTTGATTAATGAATGATGTGGGAGGTCCATCCTACAGGGGGTGGTGCCATTCCTGGGCATATGGTCTTGGGATGTTTCTATTGCTGTGAAGAGACACCATGACCACGGCAACTCTTATAAAGGAAAAAATTTAATCAGGGCTGGCTTATAGTTAAGAAGTTTAGTCCATTACCATTACTGTCATGGTGGAAAACATGGCGGCACGCAGGCAGACATGGTGCTGGAGAAGTAGCTGAGAGTTCTACATCTTGATTCACAGGCAGCAGGAAAAGATTGACACACTGGCTTGAGCACCTGAGACCTCAAAGCCTTCCCCCAGTGACCACGTCCTCTAACAAGATCACACCTACTCCAACTCCAACAAGGCCCCACCTCCTAATAGTGCTACTCCCTATGGCCCCATGAGGTCCACTTTTATTCAAGTCACCACGGGATGTATAAGAAAACAGACTGAGTGAACCACTGGGGAGCAAGTCTCCCCTAAGGCTTCTGCTTCAGTTACTGCCTCCAGGTTCCTGCTGTGGCTCCTTTTCAGTTAAGGGTCCGAAGCTGTAAGGTGAAATAAACCCTGTCCTCCCCAGGTTGCTGTAGGTCCTAGTGCTTTATCACAGTAATAGAAACCCTCCCTAAGACAACTACAGTTTTGTGTGCCTCTAGAACAGGTTGTGATCATAGGGTTAAAAATGGACACTGTTGGTGGTCGTTCAGGCAAGGGCTTCTTTTGTTCCTTCCTCTATCTGCTTCCTGCCATCTTGGACTGTAAGAACATCTTGAAGATAAGAAGGATATTGAAACAGAGACAGAATCAATTAGGGTGGTTGGGGACAGAGTCCATGTACAAGTCACTGACTCCAATCAGGAGCAGAGGGAGAGGATGAGGAGGGGAGGGAGGAAAGAGCAAGAGAACAGGGAGGGGAGGATAGAGAAGAAAAGAAAAGAAAAGAGAGGAGGTAAGAACAGAAGAAACGGAAGAGGAAAGTGAGAGAGAGCCATTGCACTAGCCCTGGCTAGGTAGCACCAGGCCTCTCCTGTGTGGAAGATTTGTCTGTGGCTGCCACAAAAAAGTGTGATGAGCTGGGTGGCTGAAGTCATAGAAATAATTTTTTTAACAGTTCTAGAAGCTGAAGGCTAAAGACCAAGATACCATCTGAGTGGGTATCTGGGGAGGCCTCCCTTCCTGGCTTGCAGACGGCTGCTTCTTGCTGTGCTCCCTCATGTATCTCTGTGCACACATATGGGGGTGGGGGAGGTGGCTCTCTGGTGCCTCTTCCTCTTCTAACAAGGCCATGTGTTCTCTCTGATTAAGCCCTGCATTTCTGACATCATTTAACCTTCATTACCTCATTCTAGACCTCACATGTGCCACTGGACTTCCTACCTGATAATTACAAGGGGCACAATTGAGTCCTCAACAGGAAGAGGAAACAGGCTGCTTTCTTGTTTAAGTCATTCATTATCAGTATGTACACACGATTCCCTAATGACAGACCCTACAAAATCCAAGGAACATCATTTAAGAATTCTATTGTAATGGCCTTCGGAGCTGAAAATCCAAGCTCAAACATAAAGACATCATCTTTCAAAAGTCATTTTTAATGCTGATCTATTAACACCAACCATTCTCCTGAAAAACATTTACTGCAGATTGTTTATGTTCTAGATACTGGGCTACGGGCTGGAGGCATGACGATAAATGAATGTGCTCTTCAATGTCTAGGTACTTACAGTCTTTATTCATTTACTTACTTGAGACATATCTTATTCCAAAGGGCACCTTGTCATAGTGTAAGCAAAGCAGAATTAGAAATTGAGCAGCGTGGAAAACACAAGTGGAGGAGTTATCTGGGACTGAGCATTCTGACTGGGCTGAGCTTCCTACCACCATGAGGAAGAGCCAGAGTGGCCTTCTTCATTTCTGAAGAGAATCCTAATCATGCCTGGAAGCTTTTATTTTCCTTCCTTCCTTCCTTCCTTCCTTCCTTCCTTCCTTCCTTCCTTCCTTCCTTCCTTCCTTCCTTCCTTCCTTCCTTCCTTCCTTCCTTCCTTTCTTCTTTCCTTCCTTCTTCATCAGTTTCCATAAAGTAGACAGCCCATGGTTCCTGTTGCAGAACATTCTAATGAACATAGAGTGACTATTTCATATTGGCATAGAGAACAGAAAAGAGCAAAGCCGGAAAGCTCTCGAGCTTGCATATCAGGTGGAAGAAACAGGAGAAAAACAGGTCCCTGAGAAGCAGTCTTTAGGATACATCCCAGAGATGCTGTCTGCATGAGGCAGCAGGTGGGGTTTTAGAAAAGTTTGCTTTCAGCCCAGACTGATTCTGCTGCTTATTAGCACTGCAATTTTGGGTTTACAGCCTCAGTTTTCTCAATGAAATGAAGACAACATTTACATAAGGTCTCTTACGGTACAATTATAATATCAATGACCTAGATAAGGTCCTCTGAGCCAGCCACAGCACTGCACCTTTATCATGAGTTTATTATTTAATTTTCACCATAAATTAGATGCTTTGGAAGGAATCACAAACTGTGAGTTTCCCTCCAACACAATGTCAAGCTGTGTCCCTTGGTATTTTTGGAAGGAATGTACTAATCTTTAGAAGGCTCTCTGCCAGGTCCAGCCAAGGCAAAGTAGCTGTACTGATACCATTCTGCAACTGTCTAAAATTCTTGAAAAGTCGGCTGTGACTCTTAGGCCTTTAGCTCTTGGGGGTCTCAATGGAAATCAGAAAACTGAAAGAAACCCCTTTTGCGGTGAGAGAAAAGAGTTAAGAGCAGGGGCATCCCATCCCAAAGACTGTGACCAGGTGGGGAAGACGGGACGTGGAGAATTAGTTCAGAGTGGAATGGGTACAGTTCTGGGATTAGAAGAGGGAAAAGGTCTGGAGATTGGAAGGTAAACCTCCAGTAGAATGTCCAGCCGGGCTCGGTGGCGCGTGCCTTTAATCCCAGCACTTGGAAGGCAGAGGCAGGCGGATCTCTGTGAGTTCAAGGCCAGCCTGATCTACAAGAGCTAGTTTCAGGACAGGATCCAACGCTACAGAGAAACCCTGTCTTGGAAAACAAAAACCAAAAGCGACAAAACACCAACAAAAAGAATGTCCAATCAGCATGAGTATTATAAAAAACAAGCAAACAAACAAAAAACAAAAACTAAGCAAGTGAACAGTTCTGTAGCTGCATGAGAGTGACAGCTGGACAAGACCATGACTGTACTTCATCCTTTAACCCATGCATTTCAGAAGGCTACAATGGCACAGTTCATGGTGTGCATGGTTGTTTGAGTGAGAAATGTCCCATAGGCTTGGTTTTCAGTTGGTGGTGCTGTTTGGGGATATGGTACTTGCTGAAGGAAGTGTGTCATCAGGGTGGAGGGTGGGATGGGGGCGTTCAGTGTTAACAGACTGGCCCCATCTCCATGTGTGCTGCTGCAGACATGAGCCTCAGCTTCTTGTTTCTGCTGCCATACTCTCATACTACTATCAGCTCTATCCCTCTGAAACCACAAGCCCAAATGCACTTTCTTCTGTAAGCTGTTTTGGTCATGGCATTTCATCATAGCAGTAGAAAGTACGGCATATAGTATGTGGTTTTACCACAATAAAACAGCAATGGAAGCCTCAGAGCGGCTTGAGGGAGTAAAGATCATATATGGTAAAGACTGAATGAATCCAAATGTTCTGCAAAAGCTTGCAAGCCCCTGGGTTACAACGCAGTCACGGCATTCCCTTCTACTTATCATTAAGCACACTGTGTTCAGGCCCTTTATCTTTTTCTTCATCATCCTTTTTCTTCAGCAGAGTCCTGCAATCCTTCCTTTCTTAGAAGTTTAGGCCACCAGCCCAGGGCTGCACAGCTTCAGAGCAGCGCTGATGAGATCCGAGTTGAGCTAGTCTCTTCCTTCTGGGCCTTGCTGTCTTGTACACACACATAGAGTAGGTGTTTGCCAGGATGGGGCTGGAGAGATGGCTCACTGAATAGGAACCATCTGGCTGCTCTTTAAGATGACCTGAGTCCCATTCCCAACACCCACATGGCAGCTCACAACTGTCTGTAACTCCATTTCCAGGGAATCCATTGCTTTGTTGAGGCCTCTGTGGGCATTGCACACACATGGTGCACAGGCATACATGAAGTTAAAACATCCAGATAGATAAAACAATATTAAAAAATTAAAAACTCCTGGGGGTTTCTTTCAAGTTTCAGGTTCCATAACAAGGAGTTGGAACAAAAAGGGTAGGAAGTCCATCTTCTTGGACGGTCTTTTTACTGCCAGAGCACAAAGGCAAACCCAAGCCCACTGAATAGGCATCAAGTGCCCAGAGAGAGCCATTCTGTTAGGAGGAAACTGGAGACCCTTGAGGTCAGACCAGAGGTAGCAGCAGGTTGATGCTTAGAGGAGAATGACTACATTAGACCCACAGGCCACAAAAGCTGAGATGGCTTCCGAGGCAGCAGTCAGCCAGCAGAGAACACTCAGCAAGCTTCAAGCACAAAGAGCTATGCAAAGCACCTCACCTCGTGGTGCAGTTATCACTTCCCAGGAGAGAAATTGTAAAAACAAAAAGGAAGGAAGAGGCTGAAGCAGAGGGAGGATCTGAGATGGGTGAGGTGACTCTGAAGTTTGCAGCTTCTGTTCTGATTCTGGCCTGCTGTTCTGCTGGTGAGCACAGACTGCCCATGCCTGTGACTGCAGCCCAGCCCTCAGCAGGCTCCCTCTTCAGTGACCTCTCCCTCATTACTGAACTTTGCCTTCAATGGAAAATGGATTTGGGAACAGACCCTTGGCTCTAATAAACAGCCAGATAACAAAGGTATCAGGCAGGAGTCAGAGATGGGCATCTGGGTGATGCTGGCTATTTACCAGAGAGCCCCAGATACCAGTGCTGCTCTCTCTTCTCTGGGCAAGCATGGAGATGCATAGAGCCCAAATTCACTTAAAAACAAACAAACAAAAACAAAAAACCCAGCTCCTCTCTCTGTCTCTCTGTCTCTCCCTCCCCTCTTCCCCCTTTCCCTGTCTCTTTCTCTTCCTTCCTCCCTATAGACACAGAAGAGATGTTTGCAAATAGGCAAAAGAAAAAAAAAATAGTAAGTTCCTCAATGTGGACACGACAGGCCTGGAGTAAGCAGTAAGTAAGACATGGCCAGTCCTGGATGGACGTGCTCCACACCAGGTCAGCAGTGGTTCTCTAACACGGATTGGGGGAGGGGGGATCTGGGGCAGGTGGGAGGTGGGGCAGGAAAGGAGGGCTAAGCTGTCCTTACTGAGTTCAGGCATACCTGGACTCCTGGCTGTAGGGAAGCCCAGCATGCCTGAGACTAAGGATATTTTGTGTGTGTGGTGGCCTTGTTCACCAATCCACGGAAACTCACTGACTTTCTCCCATTTTTTTTTGAAGAATTTCCTCTTCCAGTTTGCGAGCTAGAGTTCATTTGTCTGAGCTAAAAGGCTATCCTATATGGAGCCACTTCCTGCAAAGAGCCCTTAGGACTGCAGGGATCGCAGCTGGTGGTGGAGGCTTGTAAATCCAGGGGAGCCAACTGCTCTACTCCACACAGAGCTTGGCCATTGCCTGCTCCCTTGAGTGGAGGATCTGGTACTTATTTTTGGCCCTTATAAATAACACATTTTGCTATCTTGATTTTTCAGCTCTTCTTTCCAGCCACTCCTCCCCCTGCCCCCAGCTTTGGGAAAACCACTTGTACTCTACAAGACAGAATCATTCATAAATCAAGAGGAGATAAAGTGACCAAAGCCTGAGTTCTTGGCTTTGGCCAGCTACCAAATCCAATCAGTCAAATCAGAGGCTGTCCTCAGGAAAGGAGAGGACTTAGAAACAGCCCTCTGTATGGCCCAGTTCACTACATCTAACTCCTTACACACCTGTCATGCTCTGTAAAATGCTGAGGGCTTCCCCCATCTGCAAAATGCAGCTGTGTCCTGCCAGGCAGAGCTTCCCCACTTGGGTATAGTCAAGATTAACTATGTACACTTCTGGTTCTTCATATCTCACGCCAATCCCCAAAGACGGTATGTTTGGACCTTGATAAGATGTCACACTCTCCCCTCTTCATGATTATGAAGAAGTGCTCTCAAACACAGCACCAGGAAACCCAGAGACAGAGAGTATTATTCAACGCTGAGCCTGGAATCAAACAGGCCAGTCTCGAATCTTGGTTACTTGAGAAATCAACAGAGATAAAGCGCCGTCTTCACAATGTCTCTCAAACTATGATGTGTGGGGAGATTGCCAGGGAGCAAGTCAGAACCCAGATCCTGATCAATCGGTTCTCAGGTCAGCTGGGGTTCTGCTAATTGGTGCCTGCCTAGACCACTGGCCTGTGGGCTACCTATAGAGCATGAGGGTGTGATGGGCAGGGTACTTCTGAATTATGAAGGGCTATACGCACTTGAGGTCTGAGTGTTCATCATTATTATTTTACCTAAAACACAGGAGCCATTTTTTTCCCACAGCTCCTCTTATACTGGTATTAATGTGGATCCTTTGTAACTAAGTAAAACCTGACTTACTATATCTGGCAAAATAAAGAAAAAGGTTGGAGAAAACAAGTTGCCAATAAGTCTCTCCCTATTACCACTTGTCTTACTTAGGGTTTCTAATGCTACAAAGAAATACCATGACCACAAAGCAAGCAGGGGAGGAAAGGGTTGCTTGGCTTACACTTCCACAGCACTGTTCATCATCAAAGGAAGTTGGGACAGGAACTCAAACAGGGAAGGAACCTGGAGGCAGGAGCTGATGCAGATGTCATGGAGGAGTGGTGCTTACTGGTTTGTTCAGCCTGCTATCTTATAGAACATAGAACCACCAGCCCAGGCATGGTGGTTCTTATTGGCAACCACCCACAATGGGCTAAGCCTCTCTCATCAATCACTAACTATGAAAATGCCCTATATTGGGGCTGGAGAGATGGCTCGGTGGGTAACAGCACTGGTTGCTCTTCCAGAGGACCTGGATTCAATTCTCAGCATCCACATGGCAGCACACAACTGTCTGTAACTTCAGTTCCAAGGGATCGGCACCCTCATACAGACATACATGCAGGCAAAAGGCCAAGGCACACAAAATAAAAATTAATCTTAAAAAAAAAAGAAATGCCCTATAGTTAGATCTTATGGAGGCATTTTCTCAATTGAGGTTCCTTTTAGGTAACTGTGGTTTTGTGTCAACTTGACATAAGATTAGCCAGCACACCATTCAAGCACAACACCTGATGTTAAAAAAAAGCAAACATGTAGACCAACAATAACAACAATAAACAACCCAATGCAGTCTAAACTGCATTGTGAGCTGCACCTTTCCTTGAAAGAGCACTGTTTCAAAGTGCTCATGACTAAACTGAAGTGCTGACTTTGAGTGTAAAAGCAGATTTTCGGAGGCTGAAGAAAATCCCAGAATGCAGAGTTCCTGATTTGTTTGATGGTGAAGGAAAGGAGGAAGCAGAATTTCAATGGAGAGGAAGATGGAAGCCATTACCAAAGAATGAAAAGGCACTTTTCTTCTCAGGACAATCCTAGGCTTAGGGCCTCATCCATGGGTGACAATGTTCCTGACAGCCCTAAGAGAACTACTTCCTACTCTTGTCACCAGAGTCCTGATGCCCACCGCTTTGCCTGCTCTGACACCATGCCAAACACTCACATTGATCTCTAAGCCCTTGAGGCTACAGCCATATCTCATTACCTCTTGTCTTCCCAGTTGGCATGGGGCCCTGGACAGCAATGGGCACCTAGAAATGACAGTGATTGAATGCAGGAGGGGGAGGATATCAGAGAGAAGGTGTGCCACCTTCTCTTCAGGGCTTCTCTCTCTTAGAGGGATTCATTCATTCACTCAGTAAACACACAGCTTCCAATTGGGAGCTCCTAGCCCTTTACAAGATTTCAGTGTATTTTATGCTAAAAACCACATCATCTTTCCTTATGTCAAGATGGCAAACTTTAATGACACATAGTAATATGTATCAACTTTTAGCACTTTTCCAATGCACTTTTGTATTTTCACAGTAACCTGGTGTGACAGCTATTCTTGGTTTTCAACTTGATTACATCTGGAATTAACTAACACCCAAGTGTCTAAGTATACCCGTGAGGGAGGTTTTTTTTTTTTTCTCAATTAAATCATTTGAAGTAGGAAGACCCACTTCTAATCTGAATCTTTTAGGGCAGAAGATAGACCTTTATTTTGAGCCACACCTTCTGCAGGCAGCCTATATAAAGGACATGGAAGAAGGATGCTCTCTTTCTCCTTGCCTGATTGCTCTTGCTGTCAAATAAATTCCTTTACAGGTATTAGAGCCTCCAAATTCTGGATTCCAGCACACACTTCAGACCAACTGAGACCAGCCTTGTGGGCTAAACAACTTGGACTTTCCCTTGGTAGACAGCCATTGTTAGATTAACTGGACCTCAGACTGTAAGTCACTTTAATAAATTCCCCCATATACATACATACATACATACATACATACATACATACATACATACATCAGTTCTATTCCTAGATATATAATTTTATTATTTTCAGACAAAGAAACTCAGGTCTAGAAAAAATATTAAGTGGTTTAAAGTAGAACATCAAAATTTAGGTAATTAAGAGTCACTTGGAAAAAAAAAAGAGTCACTTGCAGTATTTGTCAGGAATACTGATTCCTAGGCTGAAGAAATGGCTCAGCAGCTAAGAATGTCTACCATTCTTGCAGAAGACCTGGGTTTGGTTCCCAGCACCCACACTGGGCATCTCACAATGGTCTACAACTCTACTTCCAGGGGCTTTGATGTTCTTTTCTGGTCTTTGTAGGTACCTGTACACATGTGGTATACATAAACTCATGTAGGTAATACACATACACCTAAATAAAAATAAAAACATTAAAAACCAATTCTGGCCTTTGCCTCCAGAAGTTGTGACTCAGCAGGTAGCACGGAAATCTTCCCCGTGATGCTGCCTGGTGATTCCAAGGCAGATGGGCAACAGTCCCGGACAGGTCTGCATTGACTAAAGTCCAGCCCAGTACTCCCTCAGGCTGGGGGCTCAGCATGGTGTGTAGTCATCCGAGGTCTCTGGTCTTAGGGTCACAGGATAGGAGGCCTGGTGGGAAACTCAAAACCTGAGACACCTGGGTGACGATGGCAATTCTCAGATCCTATGCATAAAACTTTGATGGCAGAAGAGTGGCTATCAACAGTCACAATCAGAGGCCCTAAGATCTGAAATATCACATTAGAACTCTAGGGAGAGTGACTGGGCACTCTACGCAGAAGGAACAACAAAATACCCCAGTGTGGGAGCTACGCTCATCTCGGATCTTAGTCCTTCTCCACTTAGAGAAAGATCAACCCCGTAAGGAAGAGTCACAGACAGTGAGTGGATCTCACGTCGATCTGCTTCCCCATCCAAGCCCTGCTATCTAAACCTCTGTGTTCTTACCCACCAGCCCCTGCCTTCCTTCCACTCACAGCCTGATGACCATCATCCTTCAAGTGTACAGGTGTCATTGTTGTGGTGTGGGACAGGCACAGCCCCCACAGGTTCCTGTATCTGAATGCTTGCTTATTAGGGAGTAGTGTCACTGACAGGGGATTAGGAAGTGATGTGGGAGTGTCATATATCAATCTGTTGATTTCATTGGTTAAGTTATAATAAACCAGCTGCTTGGCCTCATGGCTTGGAACATAGATGGGAGGAGTAAACGGAATAGGATTCTGGGCGGAAGAGGAAGTGAGGTCAGACTCTGCTCTGCTCCCGGAGAGACTCTGCTCTCCGGATCACAGACGCCATGCTCAGCTCTCCCGGGTAGACGCGATAGCTCTGCTCTCTGAGGCACACGCGATGAAGATGGATGTAGGCTAGAATCTTCCCGGTAAGCGCACCTTGGGGTGCTTACACACATTATTAGAAATGGGCTAGTCCAGGTGTGAGAATTAGCCTGTAAGGGCTAGAGTTCATGGGCCAAGCAGTTCTTTAAATGAATACAGTTTGTGTGTTGTTATTTCGGGCATGAGCTAGCCAAGCGGCCGGGGTGTTGGGGACGCAGCCCCGCCACCGCTCCTATTTCAACAAGGAAGTGTGGTGTACTTTGTTGGAGTAGGTGTGGCCTTGTTGGAGGTGGAATTTTGAGATTTCAAAAGCTCAAGTCAGGCCTACTGTCTTGCTCTCTCTTTGCTATCTTCAGATCACGATGTAGAACTCTCAGCTACCTGAGTACCACCATGCTCCTCTCCATGAGGATTATGGACTAAACCTCTGAACTGTAAGCAAGCCCAAGTCAATGCCTTCCTTTATAAGAACTGCTGTTGTCAGGTGTCTCTTCACCGCTACAGGACATTAACTAAGACAATCATGGAATGTGTGGACACTGATCTGGCCTAGCACTAGCTGTTTGATCCTGGGTTAACATTCCTCTAAGATTCAGTATTATTGTGTAGAGTGGGACTCATTACATCTGGAGTCTTTCTAAGCCCAGAATTTTATATTTCAGTCAGTTCTAAAACTATTACTGACATTTTACGACCTATAGAAAAGGCAAGAGCCTGAACTTAGATCTAAGCATGAAACCCCTTTTGCTATAGCCTTAGTCGCTTTAGTGAGTCTGAAGCTGCCCCATGTTCACAAGCATGCCTGGAGGCTTTATGCTTCATCACTTTTCATGACTCCACCTACCTAAAGGTTCAGCATCAGTGCATTTATTCAAAGACCCAATCAAGTCCATCTGTGAGTTTCCTTTCCTGGCCTAACCTAGAAGCAATCTCTCTCCCCAGAATCCATAAAAGTTCCTCCCAGCTGCAACCACAGCACCTCTGAGACTGGACCACACCGTCCCTAGAGAGCAGGACCGGGGCATGTGTCTCCTACCAGCTCAGCACAGAGTCCTACACGGACACAAGTTTGACCAGTACTGCTTGAACAATGTCAGAAAGAGGATGATCCAATTATACTTGGGTCCTAAGATTCAGTGGCAGTTATAGCAGAAGGGGTCACGTGCTAAACTGACAGTCCAAAGGCTTGTACAAGGAGAAATACTAACTCCTGTGGCAGGGAACAGCTTTTCTTGAACTCAGCCCCAAGAAAGGTTACCTAGGAGAGGCCACAGATCACAGAGGTGCAGACAGCATGCTCATAAAGGCCTGACTGATGTGATTCTACTGCCAATAACAGCACAGCAGAAGGCAGGTGATAGCTTGGTGGTTGGAGGTGAGTGGGAGCATCAGACAGCTGTAGAGCACACCCTTTCATGAACTTGGTCTGAACTCTGCATCCCATAGAGTTGTGGAGCAAGGCAGTCTTCCTACCTATTACAGTGAACTTGGTGGCGATCTCGTCCCTTCCTGGCTAGGAGCTAGACCATTGCTGCATAAATGCTCTGTCCACCTGGGTCACAGTCAAGGGCATGTATGCTTTATCCCAGGCTAGACCATCAGTTCTGTCTGGGAGGACGTATCTTGTTCATCGTCCTCTTTTCCTCATGCCTCACACAGAGTCCTGCTCACAGCAGATGTCAATAAACGTTCTCCAGATAGATGCTCACATTTAGATCAAAATGACTCAAATTCCAATTAAAATCCTGAGCCAGAATAATAAGATTTAGTTCATTTTTCTTCAAAAAGGACAATCTTACTGTTTAATACAACCTAATACATTTTCTTCACAACTCTGAGACAGAGACTGGTTCTGCTTTTAGAAGGCGGATCTGAGATGTGGAGTTGTGCTTGCTTTTGATATTTTATGCTGATGAAATTGAGACATATCAGAAATGAGTGATAATGTGGTTTGCTGGGAACTGTTCTGTTCTGGAATATTTAGATGAGTGGAGACAGCTGAGTTGTAGCAGAGCTGAGGACTCAGCAGGGGGCTTGGGACCCCGGCTGCAGGGTCAGTTGGTAAGATGGCTAAGTTCTTTCCTTCCCTCATTTATGTAACCATCCACTGAGCACTCTGGCCCCCGGTAGGTTCTGGGAGTCCTACAAAGATGAGCACTGCTGCTGTTGTGCTGAAAGACTAAAGGCGACCTCCTGACTCCTCACAGGAGCTAGACTGCCTCCTTCATTTACTGGGACATTCCCCTTCCCAACAACCAAGGGCTGCAGGATTTCCTTGAAAGCCCGGACTTCCTGTCTCAGTACTGACCCTTTCAAATTCATATAAACATGACCACACTGAGAAACATTTCTACGATCTTCCACCTTTGCGCCATGGTCACCCATTGGCAGGGGTCCTGGGCCTCCCCATCACTCCTGTTTCCCACTGTGTCTCACATGAAGTAGGCAACATGGAGTTGTAGCTAATGAAGCAATTCAAGGAAGAATGTGGTCTTAGAGCTCTTTAAGCAGATTCACAGATGCGTGTTCTTTTGGGAATGCCAAATGGGCCTCATCTCCTGCCAATTCCACTTCTGACTGGAAGTGGCTACCTGGAGTGCTGTGTGGAGAATGTTTCTGTGGCTGCATCCAGATTCAGGGTGGGGGTAGGGGGAAGGGAGGCTGGTTAGTGTTCTGTGGCAGCTACTGGCTTTCTATCAACTAGACACTGACTCTAGGATGCTGGTTACTTTCTGGATTAAGTCCCACACCTTCAACATGCCATACCAAGTCCCTCACTGGGTACTCAGCACTCACACACTGGCCTAAGTCGGCTCTGCTACAATCCAGATTGAAATGTCTCCCAAGTGATCATATTAAAAGTTCGATCCCCAATATGTGGTGCTGGGAGTTGGGGAGGTAGAAGTGGGACCTAATAGGAGGAAGCTAGGTCCCTGGTGGTAGGCCCTTGAAGAGAAATAATGGGACCCTGCTAACTCTGTCTTTCTCTTTCCCTGCTGTGATGCACTAGCTGCTATGGGCCCAAAGAAAACAGGGCCAGCTGACAAGACACTGAGACCTTTGAGCTGTGAGCCAAAACAAATTCTTGCTTTAGAAAATGATTGCACCAGGAATTTGTCACAGTGGGAGAAAGCTGACTGATGGCATTCCCACATGGAGGCATTTAGAAATGCTCCTTCCCCTCTCTTTCTGAAAGGCTCTCACTATGCATGTCTTACATGGCCTGGGACTTGCTATATATCCCAGGCTGGGTTCTAACGCATTTCCTCCTGTCTCAGTCTCTGAGGTTCTGAGATTCCAGACATACGCCACCAGAACCTGGCTCTAGTTCTTGGACACATTTCTCTCCCCAGGATTCTGAGCCTTTGCAAATTCTAGGATGTTCTCTGTGAAGAATTTCCATTACATTAGGAAAAGCTAACCCTGTCTTTTGAGCTCCTACCCTCCCTCCCCTTTGCCCTCAGATTCACCTCTCTATACATCTGCCCCCTCCTAAGCCAGGAGGTCCAAAGAATAGGACCAGGCTGCCTCTGCCCACTGCCCCAGGACACCAGGCCCAGATGAGGTACTCGACAAAGGACTACTGAAGGAAGAACTCGTCACAACCCTACCCTTTTCACCTCCCCGAGCTGTCTCTTAGAGGTACAAGAACTAGCCACTAGGGCTGGAGAGATGGCTCAGAGGTTAAGAGCACTGGCTGCTCTTCCAGAGGTCCTGAGTTCAATTCCCAGCAACCACATGGTGGCTCACAACCATCTCTACTGAGATCTGGCGCCCTCCTCTGGTGTGTGGGCACACATGGAGGGAGAATGTTGTATACATAATAAATAAATAAATCTTAAAAAAAAAAAGAACTAGCCACTATCTGTAGTCTTCTGTCCTGGCAATCAGGTCTGTCACCTTGCAAGCCCATCCACCACCAGGACATGCCCTCTCATTCTTCTCACCCCCAGTTTAGACAAAAAACTAGGTGTCACTTTGATCTACATTAATTTAGTACTAAGTGGATGACGTAATCCTTCATCAAGCCCTGATGTCCTAATTTCACCATAATCACCCAATATGTTTGTTTTTCTCTGCACACTGGACCTGGTACCGGCCACTGTCCATTTTCTTGAATAGTTGTAGCAGCCATCCTGGCTCTCCAGCATCCCCTTTGATATCTGGCAATGAATTCTCCACTTGGGATCTCAGGGTTTTTTTGTTTGTTTGTTTTTGTTTCTTGAGACAGGGTTTCTCTGTGGACCTTGCTGTCCTGGAACTCACTCTGTAGACTAGGCTGGCCTTGAACTCACAGAGCTCCACCAGCTTCTGCCTCCCTAGAGTTGAGATTAAAGGTGTGCTCTAACACCGGCTGGCTAGCGATCTCAGGTTTGAAGATCACATCCGCTCCTGTGGTGGCACCATCTCAGCACTCTCTCTGTCTGGGTGCCCGTGTTCCGCTCTTCATGAAATCTGTCATGTCTTCCCAGAAATGTGCTAGAAGACTCATCCTCAGAGCAGGTGTTGAGATCATGATCACTGTATCCTCATTAACAAATTAATGCTGACTGCAAAAGCAGGTTTGATGCTGCCAACTCATTCTCTTGCCTGCCCCCAATACAGAACTCTGAGACAGGGTCTTACGGAGCTGAGGTTGTCCTCAAATTTACTATGGAGTAGAAGATGACCTTGAATTTCTGATCCTCTTACTCTCCCAGGTGTATGCCACCACACCTGACTCGGTCTTTCTTTATGCCTCTGCACCATGGGATCACATGGTCAAAAGGCCCTCTTCAGACACCAGTGCCTCACCTTCACAACGATGAGCAAATACATTTCTACTCAGTATAAATTTCTCAGTCTCTAGCATTCTCTTACAGTAGCACAAAACAGACTAAGAGAAAATCTCAACTCAAAAATGTCACTTCTGGGGAGGTCCTTTCCTGCCCACCCCACCCACAGTACAGCAAACAACTCTCAAATACTCACTACCGCGGCCGCATATTTATTTCATGCCTGTGCATGAATGATCTTACTGCTTTACTTGTTTCTGTTCCTGTCACCATCTCCCACACTAGAATGTAAGGCCATGAAAATCAGAGCTGCTTGCCTCCTCTAGAGCCACAACCTATCTAACAAGGGGATAGCTGGGACTAGGTGCTAAGCAAATGAACATTCCCTGAAAGCCAGGTGGATAAACTTACTTATTATTAACTTTGAAATCTTTGTGTTTATGCATATGTACATCCAAGTGTTTGCATGAGTGAGCACGAGAGTGTGGACACATGTGCCGCGGAGCATAGGTGGAGCTGAGAGGACAACCTCAGGTGGCCTGCAGTTTCCTTGTTTATCTTGTGCTTGTCAGCCTAGATGTCCCAGGAGCTTTCAGAGATCCTTCTGTCCCTCCCTCCCATACAGCTGCAGGAGAGCTGGGGTTTCACACACACACGTGACATGGGTTCTGGGGAATCTGAACGCAGGTCCTCAGGCGTGCACCACAAGCTCTTTTCCCAGTTAGCCATCTCCCCTCTCCAAATGGAGGACAAGGATGGGGCCACTGTCTTCCTGTTACACATTCCCCTAATCCCTACACATAAGTCGGCAAGCTTGAGATCAGGCACAGAACCTAGGCCAGGGTTCCAGCTTATGCCAGTTCCTAACTGCTCATGAAACACAGTAGCGTAAAAGCACGGCAGGAGAGTGGAGTTTCTGCACCTGCCCTAGAGCAAGTGAGGAAAGGGGAAGCCCCAGGACTGAGTGGGAGGGCAAGGCTCCAGCTAGAGCCCAGCCTTAGGGCAAATGTCAGGGGTGTGATGCTTATGGCAGTAAAGGATGATATTTCCAGGACAGGCACAGGACCAAGCAGGTGGCATTTGACAGAGTGAAGATGAGGGATCTGAGTAGCCTCTGGGAGGGAGGGGTGAGCACATGGAGAGGACTCAGCATGACCTCAGTTTCTAAATGTAATCAGTAGGGTGTCGGTGTTGTGGAAAGGTGGAGGGGATTAGAGAAAGAAAGCAGGCCTGGCCCAAAGCCCTCCCATGCCAGGCTCTGTGCTGGGCAGTGTGCACATAAGGCCCCAGTCAGCACTCTGTTCTTACCGCGCCCTCCCAGAGAGATGGTACTAGGAGTCACACTCTCACTGACAGAAAGCTGGGTCTCGGGCGGGGAGTCACTTAGCAGCCTGATTGTCAGGACGCTTGTGTGTCCTGCAGGCTCTCCTGCAGGTCTGCTGTGAGAACACACCTGAGTCCCAGTGTAGACCACATACTGCGTCACCGAACACTTCACCTTGATTTCTTACCAGCCACATAGAATATTAATAACTAGCATGTGTAGGGCCAGAACTCCTCAATGGTGTTTTACCGTGTCAGGCTGGGATGTGAGAAAAGGTGCTGCCAACAATCAGACACACAACTGCACCCTGCACAGCCATGTCCTCAATGTGAACAGAGGGGCTGGGCAACTCCACCCAGTGGAGTTTGTAGGGGTGCTGGGTGGAGAAAGTAGCCAGTAAACATGAGTCACATGGACAGATGCACCCTGGACAGCTGCTGTGGACACTCCCGAAAAGGGACAAACGTCTTCAGGCTGGCTAGGTGTGCTAGGTGGTGACATGGACTCAGAGCCTTGCTTGGGGTGTCAAGGATTCTGCAACAGCAAGCAGCCTCCAGTTTTCAAGGACTGTGTCAGCCCCAACGAAAAACTAGTCTCTGTCTTGCTGACAACTCGCTCTAGAATCCAACAGCATGGATCTCCTAAGACACAGAACGATCAACTTTGGGAGAGAACTGGCATGGGAGAGACGTGGACTGAATTATTCTGGGGATCAGATTGCAGACACGTTGACATTGGCACCTGAAAGGATTCCTTCTTTGGATGCCAAGCCAGGTGGGCTCTGTGCTAAAAGGGTGTCAGCCCTCAGGGAGAAACAGGACAGACTGTCCTGGTCTTTGAGGCTGCCTTGCATTTGTGCTCTGGGGAGCCGCAAATGTTCTTCCTCAGGTCATGTGTCCCCAGCCACATATACAGATTACAGAACTGCCAGCTGCTCAGAGGCCCATGGGTTTCTCCCTCCTTGCATTCTGGCTGATGGCTGCAGGGCTGAACCTGCATTTTAACCATCCCCCCCCCCCACAGAGACCACACATACACACAGACACAAATACCACACACACCAATACACCACACATACACCACACAGACAGACACACCACATATACACCATACACATACTACAAACATATACATACCACATACATACAAGACACACACAGAGACACACACGACACACCACACACCACACAGATACACACAGACATACATACCACACATACCCCCATATAGACATAGACACCACAACACATAGATATGCACACCACACACACCACAAATAGATAAATAAATAAATAAATAAAGCAAAGCCAAGAATCAAAGATCCTAAGTGATGCATGATTAATAAAAACTCAGAGACTGTTATTGGGGTTCAACCTGAAGACCTGAAAAGCAGTCAGCCATTGGTTCTTATCCCAACCTCAGTCTGAAAATGGCAATCCCGCCTCAAGGAATCTCTGAGACTGAGACTAGGAGCTGTCTCCTCCCATTTTATAATCCTCTCTATGGCTGGGATTAAAGGCATACACCACTGGGATTAAAGGGATGCACTGCCTAGTTTCTATGGCATTAAAGTTGTGTGTTACCACTGCCTGGTTTATAGACTGGCCAGTGTGGCTGTTTTAATTTTCTGACCCTCAGGCAAGTTTTACTTTTTAAAATACACGTGAAATGCCATTACATTTAAGCTGGAGCCCCCTGCCCCACCTAACAATTGGTCACCCAGTCTGTGCAGGAACAACTGTCCCTAGCAAGAGTCACCATCTGCTGCAGCTGTAAGAAAGTCTGGGCTCCACAGAGTCTGAGTGCCAATATCTTGTTCAGTTATCTTCTGCCTTCACTCCCCTGAGCAGGACTGTCCACAGCTAGCTATCCTGTGTGATGGCAATCACTAGTCAGAATTCATGACTCGTGAGCCTGGGTTTCATAAGGCATATGCTCTTAGAGTACATATCTATTACTCATAGACATCCACATGGTGCTGGGACGAGTGACTCCACTGCCCATCAGTCCCTGCCCCCGCCCCAGTCACTCTGTAGGAGGACACAGAGACATCTTGACAGTTCTCTCTCCCTCCTCTACTTACCCTGGATACAGAGAGGCCAGAAAATACTGAGTAGGGGACTGGAAGTAGCTACCGTCTAGGGGACTCTGGAGAAGAGAAGCCTCCAGGGACAGACTAAGGAGTGCAGCTGTAGAGGAAGCCCCAAGCAACTAGTCTTCTGATTCAAGGTGTATCACTTTAATCAAAGTTAGCAGTATTCAGAAAAGGGGTAGCACCTTCCTTGGTTTCTCTAAAGTCAGTCATGTTGGTCAGGTGGTGGTGGCAGACGCCTTTAATCCCAGCACTTGGGAGGCAGAGGAGGCGGATCTCTGTGAGTTCAAGGCCAGCCTGGTCTATAAGAGCTAGTTCCAGGACAAGCTCCAAAGCTACAGAAAAACCCTGTCTTGAAAAACAAAATAATAATAAAAATCGTCCATGTCACATAGGTGCAGGGTGTCACTCCCAAGAAGAATCAGGGGTCTTTCTCTGACTTCACACTGTGCCTTCGACATGCGCATACATATTTAATGGCGTGTGAGTTGAGCAATGAATAAAGCACACGCATTAAACAGAGCTACCTTACCTATAGGTCTGAAAGCAGCATCAGAACATAGAGAACTGTGTGAGCTGCTTCCTAGGAGGGAGAAACTCTCTAGACTATTCAGACTCTTTTTGGCTCCTTTCTCACGGCATCCCTTTTCCGAATGTTCAGGGAAAGAAAGAGAACCACAACAGGTAGAAAGCAAACCATGAGTCCTTGATGAACAAGGTAAATGAGCCTGACCTCAAAAAGGTTGAATGGAGGTTAGACTATACAAGGGCATCTAAAGGCACCATGTCCCATTATCTATATGTGAATGTTTAAAAGTCACCTCCAGTGAAATGTCATTAATTTCTAATCAAAATCTTTCTACTCAAACCTAATCACCCTCTACGTTAAAAAGATTATTTTCCAAGGCAGGTGGTGGTGGTGCACACCTTTAATCCTGGTGCTCTGGAGGCAGAGGCAGGCAGATCTCTAAGTTGGAGGCCAGCCTGGTCTACAGAGCGAGCTCCAGAATAGCCAAGGCTACACAGAGAAACCCTGTCTCAAAACAAAACAAAACAAAACAAAACAAAACAAAACAAAACAAAACAGTACCTAATTATTTGTCTTCAAATCACATGTTCTTCTCACCTCTGCTGTTGTCCCTCTAGTCCAGCTCAGCATCAGTTCTTACCCAGCGTAGTGCACAAAGTCTTCCCCTTCCTCTCATCTTGCTGCCCACACCTGGCCTTGCATCCATGCTCAGGACCAGTGTTGGGAGATCGGCAAATGCTAGATTGAACACGGTCCTCTTCACATGTGTCACACATGTGTCCACCTCTGTTTCAACCTTCCAACTGTCCCCATGAGGATAGAGGGAAGTGCCTAACAAGGGCTGGTATCTTCTTCTCCACACTCGAGACCCTCCCTATTCTCATAGCACTGGGTTGCCTCTCACCCAGAGGCCATATCTACTCCCTCCTTGTCTTCCTCAGCTCCCTTCCTTAGCAAAGCTATCTTTCCTTGGTTCCTGAAACGCACCAGGACCCCTGTTACATATTCTCTCAGGTCACCTTGTCCCTTTCTTCCACATGTTTCCCTAGTTTGTACTGTATATGGCTGCGGCAACTGTTTTCATAGGCTTTGTTTCCCCCATGAGTGTAAGACTCCAGCTCAGGGTTCACAGTGGTCTTAGCACCAGAGCATAGCCAGCTTTTAGCACAAGGCCTGGTGCACAGTAGGTGGTCAATCAACAGTCCACTGAATGCAGGAGTCAAATGCAGTCTATCTCTGCATTTATCTTATCCAAGCATACAAGGGCCCTTTCTCATACCATTCCAAGGGGCTCTGTGTTGGTTAACAGAAACTATTCATTCTCCCCTCCATACACACCTCTTAGTACTTCTCATATGCACATAGTGGCCTGTCTTCTATGGGGCGAGGAGATTGTGATGTTTACATGGCTACGCTATAGCTCTATATATCCCTCAAAAGATTATCTCTCAACTTGGTGGTACTGGAAAATAGTGGAACCTTTAAGAGGTAGAGCCTAATGGGAGGAAGTTAAGTCATGGGTGCATGGCTTTGAAGGAATTTTGGGCACCCTAGTTCCTTGTCTCTCTGCTTCTTGCCTGTTACGAAGAGAACAGCTTTTCTCCAGCGTAGGCTCCACATCACTAGGCTATGTCATCACAGACTCCAAAGCCTGTGACCAATGGAGCATGGACTAAAGCACTTAAGCTACCAGCCAAAATAAACGTTTCCTCTTTGAGTTTACTGCTTTAGGTATTTTGCTAGAGCAATGGGGAGCTGAGTGGCAAAGCCACCATTGCTGTCATTACCATGGTAACATTTACTGAGGACTGACTAAGCATGCATTAGGCACTATGCCAAGTAGCAGAATTCAGTGAATCCTCACAGTATATTACTAGTCAGACTCTGTTGCTGGAGAAGTACCAAGTGAGGATGTACTAACACGTTGGGCCAGGATTTGAACCTTGGTAGAACTCTCAACCACAAACCACTGCCCTACCAAACAGGATGGATGATGCCCACTCACGGTGCTGTCTTAAGGGTTCCACATACTTGGCACGTAGGGTGGCAGCTGGTAGCACTGTGGTGCTAGTGTTGGAGGTATTGAGAGGCTTCATCACTTACCAACTGCTCTGAACAAACTAGCCTAGCTTCCTGTCTGGATCTGAAACAGCTTGTTATAGTTTGAAGAAAAAAAAAAAACTCTTATGAAAGCAGTGTGCCAGGGCATGGAGAGGGGAGCTGTCACAAAACCAGTACCCAGATCTCTAGTCCCCGAGCAAGCAGTTCATCATGGCCTGGGGTCTCTTGAAGCAAGCCCAAACACTGCAGAGTCTCTTGGATTCTTGTGCTTCTGTTAACCCCGCTGAGCTCAGGTTTGAGGAAGTGGGGATCCATCAAGGTGCCCAGTCACTGACACTGCACCATGGTGTCATCTGCTATGCTACAACCTAAAGAGAACCTCCCTTCCCAGTGCCTCTTCCTACTCCTTCTATCACTCAACACCGAACAAGGGAAGAAAGAGAAGGAACTAAAATATTTATGTTCTTATTTTATGTTGGGCATTCTTACACCACAGTTCAGTAAGCCAATCTCAACAAGAAGCATGAGCAGTTGGTGCATAATCCTCATCAGAGAAACCGTGGTTAAACAAGAGGTTCTGATCACAGGCTGGGGCGGTAGCATGCTGCATAAGTGTAAGGACCGGTGGAATCCCCAGAAACCACCCAACAGCTCACGTCTGAAATCCAGTGTTTCCATAGTAGAACAGGAGAGTTTCCAGATGCACACAGCCAGCTAACCTGCTGTATCAACTAGCAAACAAGATACCCTGTTTCAAACAAAGTGGAAGATAAGGACTGACATCTGAAGCTGTTCTATGACTTTCACATATGTACAATGCACACACACATAGCTGTACACACAGGCACACACACAGATTTAAAAAGAGAGACTCAATCACTATATAGTACGAGGGGAGCTGAGACTTAAACCCTGTTTTGTCAGGTCTCCCAGTCTGTGTTTGTTCTATTTATGTGTCAGAAGAGATTTATAATGACTAAGCCTTCAGGACAAATTATGAAGATTACTTGGATATATCTAAGTAGGAATTGCTGTAATCTACTGGTCTGGCTAGTTACCTAGGCACCCTGTCCCTTTAAGAGATAAGCCCCACCCACTCAAATCTCCCACTTCAAACCAAGGCAGATATCTTGATCTGTCCCTCTTCTGAAGAGGCAGCTTCTGCCTCTCTCCCTTCCTTTTCTTCCTCTTTCTTCTCTTCTGTCCCCCCTCCTCCACAATCCTTTACTCATATGGCGTTCCCAATACCCACTAAATAAACTCTATATCCAAGCTCTCTCTGCATGGTGTATCTGTCCGTCTCCCACCGGGGACCCACAAGGCCTTGAGTCACCCCGCTTCATGAATGATAGCAGCAGTGAAGTCATGAAAATGCATTTGTCTCCTCCCCTTCGTCATCCTGTGCTGGCTGAGTACTGCCCAGGCATCAGATACTGCTGGATCTAGGTGACAAAGAGACAGTAAGATGTGAGCCCAGCACCTGAGCTGCTCATGAACTAGTCAGAGGGGTTTCCTAGGGAAAGGACAAGAAAAAAAAAAGTAAACTGAGCAAGAGAGATGAGGGAAAGGGACATAAGATGACAGAGTCAGAGGAGTCCTTGGAAGACATCTCCAAACCTAACTGCATCACCCAGCATCACCAGGTGGATTACCACAGCTGGAATTTCCTAGTCATCAGACTTGCTCAGTACCCAGCCCTCTCTGTGAGGTTGAGAGCAAGGGCTAGCAGAGGAAGGGAGTCAACGCTGCAGACTCACTCACCTGGAAGTCTCTGTCTGAGATATAAGGTATCTTTATTTTAGGGACCATACATTATGTGAGCTCCCACATGGCATTTTATATACATGGATGAGCTGTTCTCAATGACAATGCTATATGTCTACTGGAAATTGCTTTTTTTTTAAATATAATAAAGCATGGAACATGAGCCAATTTAGGAGATGAAAATTACACATGAAAATACAGAATGGACAAAGGTTTTCATAACCAAGGATGATGCTCTCGCTGTCTCCGGCTTCTGAATACCTTCTTCCAAGGGAGGAATCACTAGAAACCAGAAAATGCTATTGATTCACCAAGGGAAGTGTTTCAACATGCTGGTTACCAGACAGTGATGGAGAGGAGAGAAAAGCAGGTGCTTCAGTATTTGCCAAAGCTTTTCAGTAACACAGCATTTTCTTGTGCAAAGTGGAGTTGTCCCAGTTCCTGCATAAGAGATGGGCCTCCTGCTGCTGGCCATTTAAAAACATCCTTTGTCCTTCCAGCTTCAGATTCCAAACACTGGCTGCAAGTGGGTAGTAGGCAAGGTCCAAAAGCATAGAAGGTTCTGAGGACAGTAGGGGAGGCTGGCCCTTTTGTAGGTCCCCCAGGTGAGCTCATGGTAGTTTCCTGCCAGCTATTTCTACCCAGCCTTCTTTCGAAGTAACCATGTCCATGCCTGTGTACTTGTTTTAGGAACTCTGTCGGCAAATTCTCCATGCCCTGCTTCAACTTCTTGTCCAGTCTTGTGGCAGTCTTGACACAAACAAAAGTCGTGGTTTCGTCTCTGTACAGGCCACCAGCCAGGCGGAGGTGGCACACACCTTTAATCCCAGCACTTGGGAGGCAGAGGCAGGTGGATCTCTGTGAGTTCGAGGCCAGCCTGGTCTACAAGAGATAGTTCCAGGATGGGCTCCAAAGCTACAGAGAAACCCCGTTTAAAAAAACCAAAGAACAGTCTCCATTTACACAATTTCAGCCTTATTTCACTTCTGGGGTTCAGTGATCAGAGTCTACCTCCCATCCCCCCTCTCCTGGGCTACAAGGGGCCTGGGCAGTGATATTTGGAGAGCTCACTGTCGCACAACTCTAGAAGCCTTCCTGGGAGTGGCTCATCAATTGGAGGCTGGGAAGCAGCTACCACAGGACCGAACCCTTGGATGGCTGCCCTCCCCATCCTGGCATCACTAAAATGCAGACAAGGCACACCCTTTTTATAGCCTCCTCTTCCCCACTGTGTATTAGGAAATTAAATTAGCCTATGTCCTTACTGCCCCTCCCAAGTCTGAAACTGGCAGCTTCCATTTTGTTCTTTTTTGCATTAGATGCAAATGAGTAAGAGCGACAGTGTAATTCAAAGATGGATGTTTATAACAAGGAGGCTGTGAAGCCTCAGATAGGAGAAACTGACCTCTCTCCTCTTCCCTCCTCATCTGATGATAGGTAAAACAAGGACCAGAGGTCATAAATTCTGTGGGGGGAGAAATGATCTTCCTAATTGCATACCTAGCATAGTTTCAAATGTGTTTGTTGAATGAATGAATGAATGAATGAATATGGTTCCCCTAAAGTCACCTAGCCTTGGGTCCAGAAACGGTAGAAGAGGTCTCAGGTTGTACTGGCTGCTACAAGGGAAGGACTCTCTAGCAGAGGGGCCAGAATAGAGCCAGGAACAAACTCTCAAGGCTGATGGTGCCAGTGCTCCTGGTCAGGGAGTGGGCGTCTATCAGAGCACTCTGTGCTACACATACTGAATCATGATAGTAAATTACTACAGTCTGTTCATAAGTCTGCACTGGCCCATGCATCTCCAAGCACCCCACAATCTGTCACAGCTCTGCAGTGCTATGTGCTAGGTTTGAGTTAGACTGAGGTCTTCAAACACTGTGAGTCTAAAGATATCTTATGCTTTGGCTTGGTTTTGGATCTCATAGGCCTCCATGATCAGGTAGTACTGGAGGAAGGGTCCTGGGCACCCCTGGAGTCCTGACTTGGTTAGTTCATGTGGAGAAAGCCAGCTTTGTACTTCTTTCTCTGAAGTATTGAGGAAATTGAGTCAGAGGCAAGGCGGTAATTATGACGGATTGGCCATGTAGTCATGGTACTAGAGTCTCATACTGGACTCCATTCTGGTTCTGCTCTGCAAGATCTGTGTAGTCCTGAGCAATCTTTTAGGTTTTTCACAAAGTCTGATACCTACCCTGAAAGCAACTGCAAGGATTGAGTGAGATAATGATATCAAGCCAGAGCAGGAGCTGGCATGCGGCAGGTGTGCAACATGCTATACCACATTCACAGTGCTTCTTGAAAGGGAATCTTGGTGGTACCCATGGTACCCTAGCAAACCTCTTATGTCTTACGTGTATATGTGCTGTGCCCCAGGAGTCCCACTCTGTCAGTGGCCCAGGTGGTCATGTGAGGATGTCAGCCTTGCCTTCCTCACCTCCACTCTGTTTGCCTGAGAAGTGAGGAAGAGTCCTGCTGAGAGGGGAGGCTGCTCCTCTCTCAGGCAGCACTACTGCAGCCCCTGACCTACTTTCTTACTAAAAATAGCCCTTCTTAGGTCACCGCAACAAATTGAATTCCACTGCTTCACTGCACCCTGGAAGCAGGTGGGTGGGCACCACAGCGTATTTGGAGAGCTGGAGCATCCACTCAACGGTGCAGTGCTGCCCACCAAGTGTGCTGGTCTGTCATGCCTAGACAGAGGGCAGGGTGCACTTGTACAGCTAAGGTAGGGCGTGCCTTGCTAAAGTCACAACTTTTGCTTGGCTACACAGACACACACACACACACACACACAACTGTGTGATAATAAAAGTAACCTTCAAGTGTTGCTATGCAGATAAAAATTGCTTTATAAAGCAGTCTCTGCACAGAAGAGGTGCTTGGTAATGAAGCTCGCAGAGTTGTTCACCATCTGGCCTGCTGCTCAGTAAGACCTGCCTGCTGGAGCTTCTCACAGGTGGGCTAGCAAGGGACCCATCCATCCTAACACAAGAAATGGGCCTGAGAAAGGGCTCAGCATAGATGACTTGTCTTGTATTTGTAAAGTTCTGTGATCCTATCAGCAACACACATGCATGCGCCTACACACACACACACACACACACACACACACACACACACACACACACGTAAGCTGAAAGGGTCAGAGAGGTGCTTATGGGTGACCAGATAACAGCTGAAGGTTCTTGGCCAGGTACTCTGCATTTTAATAAAATGACAGGTGACTCTGATGCACTGTAAGATTTGAGAACCTTTAGGTTCACCAGGTATACACTCCATGACCTTTATTTATGGCTAGAAACCAATTATGAGTGAGTACATCCCATGTTCATCTTTTTGGGTCTGGGTTTCCTCACTCAGGATAGTGTTTTCTATTTCCATCCATTTGCATGCAAAATTCGAGAAGTCATTGTTTTTTACCGCAGCATAGTACTCTAATGTGTATATATTCCACACTTTCTTCATCCATTCTTCCATTGAAGGGCATCTAGGTTGTTTCCAGGTTCTGGCTATTACAAATAATACTGCTATGAACATAGTTGAACAAATGCTTTTGTCATATGATAGGGCATCTCTTGGGTATATTCCCAAGAGTGGTATTGCTGGGTCCAAAATCATATAGTTATCCTCTTGGCTATGAACCTTCATCTGGTGATGGATGGAGATAGAGACAGAGACCCACACTGGAGCACTGGACTGAGCTCCCAAGGTCCCAATGAGGAGGGGAAGGAGGGAGAACACGAGCAAGGATGTCAGGACCACGAGGGGTGCACCCACCCACTGAGACAGTGGGGCTGATCTATTGGGAGCTCACCAAGGCCAGATGGACTGTGACTGAAAAAGCATGGGATAAAACTGGACTCTCTGATCATGGCGAACAATGAGGGCTGATGAGAAGCCAAGGACAATGGCATGGGGTTTTGATCCTACTTCATGTTCTGGCTTGGTGGGAGCCTAGCCAGTTTGGATGTTCACCTTCCTAGACATGGACAGAGGGGAGAGGACCTTGGACTTTCCACAGGGCAGGGAACCCTGACTGTTCTTTGGACTGGAGAGGGAGGGGAGGAGGAGTGGGAGGAGGGGGAGAAGGGTGGGAGGAGGGGGAGGGAAATGGGAGGCTGGGAGGAGGCGGAAACTTTTTTTTTCCTTTTCTCAATAAAAAAAATAAAAAAATTAAAAAAAAAGAAAAAAGATTTGAGAACCTTTGAGGTAGTTACTTTTTAAGGGCACATAAGTAAACAAATGAATTATTGCTATGTTTATTCTATTACAAGTATAATGCATGGGCATTATGAAATGAGCAGTAAACATGGAAAATTGAAAGGTAAAAAGTGAAAATGCAATCAGTATTGAGTACTTAGGGTATGCCAGGCCTTTTAGCAAGCCATAGGAACTTGGTTATCACACACTCGTGGAACATTCAGTCTATGTATACAGAAGCAAATGAGAGACACGAAGGTAAGACATAAACACACACCTAAAGCACACGTGTTAGAGCAGTGTCAGCGGGAACAAGAATGGGGAGGAAGTGATGTCATTTTAGCAAGAAGGGGAATCTAAGGAACTGAGCAGAAAGGAGAAGTGGGCAGCTGCTAGGTAACAGGGAAGGACAGTTCAGGTATATATATATATATCCATCCATAGCTTCTGACTTCACATTTACCTCTCAGAAGTGTAATGCTCCTTAGAAAATATTCATTCAACATGGATTCCAGACATTGATATAGCTCTTAATTTCACCAAGGCATAGAAACATTGAGATGAGGCCAAATGTGACGGCGCATGCCTATAATCGCAGGCAGCACCAGGAGACAGAAGCAGGAGGATGGCTACAAAGTTCAAGGCCAGCCTAGCTGACATAATGAGGTCCAGGCTAGTCAGGTCTACATAGTAAGAATTTGTGTCAAACAACAATACACACATACAAACAAAACGAACACCACCCAAAATACAAAATAAAACCCCAATGATACTGGAGGTGGAACACAAAAGCTCTGAAAAGCTGGACTCTAGCCCAGAGTTTTCCAAATTCAAGAGCTTTCCTTAGAAGTGAATTTGAGGATATGAGTTAATAAATTAAAGTAACTAAATATCTTCAATGCTCTTGGCAATGCTGCCAAAAGGTTTTCCAAAAGAGGCCCACTGTCTGTATAAGTAAGGAGGTAAGCCACAAAGAAGCCACATGCTACCCAAGTCACGATGTTGAACACGGGTGAGATGAGAGCAACCCCTTGGCCTCCGAACTACCAGCTGGGGCCTTTTGCTTCTGCAATAAGATCGGTTTTGGTGAGTGCCTCTGATGGCTTCTACTGCTAGTGTTTTAGGTTAGTAATCCTAGGTTACTCATCCTTGGGTAGATGAGATAATACACACCTGCTTACATAAACACATGAAGGTCTATATTTGAGTAGATTTCCCCATCTTTAGACACACTAATGTTTCCACACCAATGAAAATTTCTGTTGTAGCCAAGATTATTATATCTTACATCTGAAATGTTTTCTGTTCTCCTCCACAGCTACACCACCTGAATGTGTCCAATCTCATCTCACATGCCCCCTGGTCTCATGTTCAAACCCTGTGCAAGGCTTAAGAAGACTGCCTTACAGGATCCCCCAAACATTTCCAGACCATGGTGTTCACTGTCACCAAATCTATACATAGTCATCAGCCTATGACTTTGTGGCACCTCTGGATACAAAACTGCTTTCCCTACAGAATAAAAGCTTGCTGACTCATGTACTAGAAAGAGGTAAAGTAAGAATCCTAAAGCTTGAAGGGTAGATCAATTTCAAAGAGACTTCTAGAGTTTGATGGCCTCAGGGCAGACCAGTCCAATTCCTGCTTTCTATAACCACAGAGGCAGGTATCCTGGGAGACAATAACAAGAGCTTCCGTGTGCTGAGGACCAGGCACAATGCCTGTCTGTGTGCTGAGACCAGGCACAATGCCAATTTCTCTGTTAGAATCCATAAAGTAACATCATTTCAAGGACCTCCCTCCTTCTTTCTGGTGATAGTGGGGGTTGATCCCAGAGCCTTGTGTGTTCTAGTGCATACTGCACCATGGAGATGTATCCCAGTCCCTAAAATAATCTGAATTCTACAGATGAGAAACCCTGGGACCTAAGAGTAACATGCTCAAAGGCCATGCTATCACTAAGTGGCAAAACCAGGATTCCAAGCCAGGTATGCTTGTCTTATGACACCACTCCAGTTCTGGTTCTGACTCAAGGTCCTAGTGGACACCATGTTCTCTGCACCACGTCTCACCACATGTGATATGAGATAACTGTTTCCTTTCTGCCCCTCAGCTCAGTGAACACAGCACGGTGCAACACCTGTGAAAGACCCAGACAGATGAACAGGCAGTTAGGAGAGTCCTGCACCTCACACCTGGCAGCTGAACACCTCACCAAGGTCCTTTGCCATCTAAGGAGACTAGCTGCTGTCCTAAACCACTCAGTTCCTTCCAGCAACAGGAACTGAGTAGCAACAATGTGTTCCTAGTGACTTTCAGAGAAGAACAGAAAGAAGAGGTAGATACTCTGAGAAAATCCATTAACCAAAATACTGCATTCTGGGAGCACCCTGGGGAATTATGGTTCCTCACAAGGTTTTCTGCTCTATCACTCAGGTGCTTGGCTTGTACTCACAATCCCACCCACCTTTCACTGGAAGGTTGTTTCAAGAAAAGCAGGATTCAGCAGGAAGGGTGTTGGGGTTTGGATTTTATCATCAAGGGTTAGTTCAAATGAGTTAAGATCATTTATTTCAGTTTTCAGAGGTGTCTGGTGAAGAATCAGGAGACCTGGACTGTGGTCCAACAATTCTACTCACTGGTTGTGTGACAGCCGGCAAGATGCCCAACCTCAGTTTCTTTCCTTTTATGTCAAACAGCAATGATGTGCAGTTAACCTCCCTGAAACAGCGTTTCTTCTGCTCTGAAGCCGACATCACAATCACTATCTGAATACTCTCCATGCGCAGCCTATGCTGAGGGTTTTCCCACACTCTTGTCCTCACAGCCCTCTGCGGTGGGCACTATCATTTCCATCAGTAGATTGGAAACCACAGCCAGAGAGCTAAGCAATCTGGGCCATACAATTGCTACACTTTCATATTAGGTGTCCTAATTAGGGTTACTATTGCCACAACAAAGCACCAGGACCAAAAAGCAAATTGGGGAGGAAAGGGTTTATTTGGCTTATACTTCTATAACTGTCATCATCAAGAGAAGTCAAGATAGGAACTCAAACAGACAGGACCCTGGAAGCAGGAGCAGAGGCCATGAAGGGGTGTTGCTTACTGGCTTTCCCTTCATGGCTTGCTTAGCCTGGTTTCTTAAGGGTTTCGAGGAGCCCTTAAGATATGGTAACACTACAATGGGCTGCCCCTTCCTCAAACACTAATTAAGAAAATGCCTTATAGGCCTGGTTACAGCCCCATCTTATGGAAGCACTTTCTTAATTGAGATTCCCTTCTTTCAGATGACTTGAGCTTGTATCAAGTTCACATAAAACCAGTTAGCATTTTAGGATTCAAAATCTGGTCTTGACTGGAACCTATGCTCTCAATTGCCAACCACATTCCAAAGAGCTGTTACAAAGAAAAAAAACGAGATAACACTACTATGAGACATTACTATGAGATGCCCTGGGTGCCTGACAATGTGGGCCAGGTAACTAAAAGTGGAGGGTCACAGACACTTGGCAACAGTGAAAAGTTTATGAGCATACAATGACCAAAAATTAACTCAAAATCAAACATATAATGGGTATAAGATGTGTTTGGCAGTGCCCCCTGTGTTAGATCACATGACCTCATGGTCCCCTTGATTCTGAGCACACAACAGGTATACTCTGCACTGTGAATGCCATCAAACACCCAGTAACCAGTGGCTACATCCCAAACACCTCATCTTAGATTTGAGATGACTTTACATTATAAACTGTGGTGTGTTTACAGAGCACACCTAGTTCTCTGCTCTTACGAAAACCCACCATGGCTTCTTTCTAATATTTTCCTAGTGTCATTTCTCAGTTTGTAAGCATAAAATTAGTACATTTTTAATTTTACTGTGTTAGAATGCTGTATTTTAAAAAACTGTCATTTGAGCTGTTGAGTTTCATTGTTTTTTTTTTTTTTTTAAAGTTAAGTGAATTTGGGCTTCAGATTAGGACAGTATTTCTTATAATGTATGTATGGCCCTAGACGTACTTCTGGTGTTCTGTTTTATGCACTCACGTGAAGTGGCATTTTCAGCACTGGCAGTTATAAACCAACTCTGAAAAGCATTGGGGATGTTTCATGTCCTGCAATATCAAGACTCAGCCAAGATTTAATTCTTCTCATAAAAATACGCAGCCAGCCGGGCGGTGGTGGCACATGCCTTTAATCCCAGCACTCGGGAGGCAGAGGCAGGCGGATCTCTGTGAGTTCGAGGCCAGCCTGGTCTACAAGAGCTAGTTCTAGGACAGGAACCAAAAGCTACGGAGAAACCCTGTCTCGAAAATTAAAAAAAAAAATGCTAAGAAATATGCAACCAAGCACAACCCATCAGTTTGTAATTTAGCTTTTATAGTTAAAAAATATAAAATTATCTATGTACTAAAGAGCTATCTTAACTTATTTTAAGCTTTTTTTTTGTTTATCAATAAATATTCGATACCTACTTTATATACTTAGATGCCAGGGGTCACATAAAACTACCTCAGGTGCACAGGAGGTCGTAAGAGAGCTCCATCTAAGACACAAGAGCACAGAGGTTCTGCAGGGTTCATGTTCTCACAGTCACGGTGTGGCCACAGGGGTCCTGTGTGAGCACTTGCTTCTTGAGAAGAGACTGATGGTGTCGGATGGTACTTACTGAGGTGACTCTCAGATGTGAAGTCAGCTGTCCTACAAACAGAGGCAGGGCTATGGATGAAATTCCTCCTCTCTTCACAGTTGAGTGCTGATGGCACTTTGCCAGAGGGCTGCTGCTGAAGAGTCATCACATTTGTACATGGTCACAGATCTCAGAGCTGATGTGGCCAAGGTGACTGCTGGACACTAATGAGAAAGTAGGGCTGAACAATCCCACAACCCATGCTTCCATGGAAATGAGGAAGGGCTGAATGCAAAATGGAGCTGTGATTCCAAACGTGTACTGAGTTCTCTACTTTTTACCCTAGAACCAGGTTGTTGCACCCCCTCATCACCTCAACCTACCCAAGGTGCTGATTCCCACAGCCAAGAGCCACAGGGTGAGAACTGTGGGGTCCGGGAACCAGGGAGCTGGCTCAGTAGATAAAGTTTTTGCCTTGCAAACATGAGGATCAGCGTTTGGATTCCCAGAGCCCATCACATGCCAGGTGGTCATAGCAACAGTAAGTGATGCCAATGCTTGGACGGTGGACACAGCCACTCAGAGCAGGCTTATGAGAGAGCCCTGGGTTTAGATTCTGCATCAAAGAAAGCAGTAGAGAGTAATCTAGGAAGACTCCCAGGGACAACTAAGGCCTCCACAAGCATGGTCATATACATGAGAAAATACATACATTCACCTACATACTCTGCTGGTTTACTTTCTGTTGCTGTGATAAACCACTCTGCTCAAAAGAAAGATGTATTCAGCTTCTACTCTCTTTTTATTTTTTTTTTCAGCTTCTACTCTCAGACTGCTGTCCATCACTGAGGAAAGGCAGGGCAGGGACCCAACTTTGAAGCAGAGACTATGAAGGTCTTGTGAGTCACTGGGGCCTTGTTCCTCTTCCAGTGTGCCTATTCTCTCACTTTTCACCATTTCTTACCTATTTAATTGCACACTGGGACAGGTGGCTGAGCCCAAGCTGGAGCTGCTGGTGCCTTAGCCTTTGCCCTAAAACTCTGGTTATAGATATGTCAGAGGAAGACAGCACGGGGTCTTACCGTGGACTTGGGAATCAGAACATTTCTCCAATCTTTGGATATACACTAATTGTACAACTACTAACTATGCAGCTGGGGCAATCTGCTTAATCTTTCTGCCTCGATCCCTCATAGACAAGTAGACAAATGTAGATAGCAGTACCTACCTTATATGATTGCTGCAATTATTAAATTAAAAAATTCAAATGGCAAAAAAAAAATCCTCCTTACACAGGGCCTTGCATGGAGGCAAACACACACTTGTTAGCGGTCCTCTTTTTGTCACCAGTAGTACAAAGGTGCCAGCACACTGCCTGGCGCTCAGCAAGTATCTTGTGGGGCACTAAGTCCCTATTATCTGCAAACTGGGTGAGAGGAGGCCAAGAAGGAAAGCAGAACACTTTATCCCAAGCGGCTTGATTGTATGACGAGAGTCTCTGCACATAGCCATCATTCATGCCTGCACTGTATGCCTGCAGGCTTCCCTCAGGAAGAGGTTTGCATATATGGAAACACCGTTGACACACTGTCAGGAGGGATGTGAGTAAAGGGCCGCTTGGTATCTAGAAGAACATCTACTAGGATGGGCTATGTGATGGTGAGTGTTGTCAGCGTGTCGGGATCTAAGATCATCTCAGAGGGGGGCCTTTGGGCATGCCTACAAGAATTATCTTGATTGTGCTACATGAGGTGGGGAGACCTGTCCACTGTAAGTGTTGCCATTCTCTGGCCAGAATCCTGGACTGCATAAGTGGACAAAGGAAGCTGAGCAGCAGCATGATTGGCCCTTTTCTGCTTCTTGACTATGGGTGCTATGTGACCAGCCCTGCTGCTGCTGCTGTGATCCCCGCTCCGCCCCCAGAGCTGTATGCTTGAATGCAATTAGAGGCCAGAATGAAGCCTCTCTCTCACTTGTTGCTTTTGTCAGGATTTTTTTTTTCTAGACAGGGTTTTTCTGTGTAACAGGATAGGCTGCCTTGAACTCACAGATATCCACTTGCCTCTGCCTCCCAAGTGCTGGGATTAAAGGTGTGCGCCACCATCGCCTGGCCATTGTTAGGATATTTTATCACAATGATGGAAATGTAACGGGGAAAATGGAAAAGGGCTGGCTCCTTGTAAACGGTGGGCAAGAATAAAAGACCCACCCACGAGACATGCTGCTCTTGCATGACTAACAGTATCCTGATACATACTCTATAGAGGACCACATGGCAGAAACACTACCCATGTATCCATGAAGGAAAAACTGGGCTTCAGTGGGCCTGTGTGGCTACCTCCCTCTGTAGAAAGGCTCTCAACCTCCTCACACAGCTAATGGTCTCCATCCCAAGAAGAGATTCTCCTTGGGTGGTCACAGATATTTCACATTGAATTGCATTTAAAACCTTACTCAAAACCTGCTCATTCCCCTCTCCCGGTGCTCCCTTCTCAATGGTGATACATCCCTCCAGTCCACCAAGCAGAAAATCTGCACCAGCCCTTGAATCTGAGCCACTGCTCCTGACACACTGAGCTCTGCCCTTCCAATAAAGAAACAGCCCCCTCTCCTTCCATGACTCTGTGTTTCCAACCCTCTTCTAACCAGTTTGGCTTCCATGATGTCCCTGGAATGATTTTCTTAGAATGGAGACCGGGCCATGTGATGATCAGTTTCACATGCCAGCCTGTATTCATTCCAGGTGCTGCTGGGTATTCTGTAGACGTGGTTAATGCAATTAGGTGGCTTCGCAGAAGGGAAACTGACAGCCCTAAGAGAGGTGTTTCCCCAAGAAGTGCAGCCTGTCCAGTGTGGCTCAGCTCCTGCCCCACTGTTCCTTAGCAGCACACCCCTCCTGAAGTGTGCCGTAAGAACAGTCTGGACAGTCCCTACAGCTGCGTACACCAAGCCTCATCCTAAATTCTTTCATTTACACTGAGTCTGTTTCTCTGACGGAACCTTGGCTAAGGCACACTCATCTCTAAAGAACCTCTTAGACGGTAAAACTTAATGGCCAGACCAGGCCAAGCTCTGTGAAACACGTGGAGCAACAGAAAGCTCTGCGTACCGGGGCAGCGTGGGTCGGGAAGTGAGCTGGGCCCTTCCCATGCACCCTGAGAGTCAACCATCATATGACCTTCACTGCTCTCCACCTCCTGACCTACAGGGAGGCAGAACTCAAGATGGGTTTTACTCGCTCAGAGCGAGTGTTCTCTGAGACAGGGTCTCATGTAACTTAAATATTCTTAAAAATAGTGTAAACTCACTAAAGACCAATAGAACTATATTTCTTTCATGAGACACAAATCTTCTGACTATTCTGGTATCAGAGGAGGTAGAATGCTATCTTTCTGTAACTTCACAAAGTGGGGTTGAGCTAGAACTTTTAAATGGCAGTAGCAACAGACCCCTGTGCAGTTCCCATCAGTAGATCAATGAACGGGAATTATAATAAATTCACCATCTTGGGCTTCAGACTCCTGACACTAGATCACCTAGGTCAATGCCGTCATTCACTTGCCTTCTCTTCCTTGTGCTTGTCTGTGACGCATGTTACCAGGACTATAAGTAATCAATTAATAACACACGGAAAGTGGGTAAAGGTAGACGTGGGCCAGTAATGTCAGCTGTTGCTCTATTACAACCAGTATGGCTCAGTCAATATTTGAGGCTTGATAATCTGCTATGCCATTATTTTTCTGGAACCTTATTTCCTTATACTACACCCCAAAAACCAAATTACTGAAGTCATTAACAGCTCTCCCTCTCCGTGTGTGTGTGCACGCGTATGTGTGGAGGTTGGAGGACAACTTTGGGTGTCATTCCTCAGGAGCCATTCATCTTGTTTTTAACACAGACTTTCTCACTGGCCTGAACTGGCCAAGAAGGCTAGGCCTTCTGGCCATAGAGCCCCAGGGATCTGCCTGAGTCCATCTCCCCAGTTTCAGGAACAGCAAGAGATGCCACCGCACCCCTTTAGTTTTGTTTGTTTTAAATGTGGGCTCTAAATCCAGGTCCTCCTGTTCTCATGGCAAGCACCATACAAACTGAGTCATCTACCTAGTCCCTCTTTAATTTCTTTTAAACTACAACTGAATCCTTATAACAACCTCAGGGCGATAAAATATTGAGGAAATAAAAGAAACTAGGTCTATGCTCCTGCAGCACTGGGCTACAGTGACCAGGGTTGGGGATATGAAGACTGAGATTCCTCTTCTGTTTGGACAGCAGAAGGTACCAGAAACAAGCCACAGCAAAGGGCTCCTGGTGCCACGGTCTGGAGGGCAAATCCACTCCTCACGTCTGCCTTGATTTTCTCTTCAGAGGAACCAAGCCAGTGCTCATGTATGTGGGAAACTGCTGAAAGCTTGTGGTCCTCTGAGCCAGGCATCTTCTCACATTGCATCTCCTAAGAGCCTCAACCCTCCGTTAGCATGAGAAGCAGCCCTTTCCTGGAGCTGAAGGTCTTGGCCAGCTTCATCTGGCAACACTCAAAATTCAGATTTTAGAAGGCATTTGTTGAAGAATGCCCTATCTGGTCTTTTCTTCTTGTTCTGTAATGCCATTTGGTAAGATTTCTGCCTCTTCCCCACCCATGTCACTCCCTTAGCATGTGGGAATCATGTCAGAGGTGCTGCCTGGGGAAAATGACGACTCACAAGTCTTGCAGAATACAGCTCCACCCTCCTCATGCCCTTGCTCCCTTCGTTCATGTCTGCCTCACTCCCTGAAGCCTCTTCTCCTACTTCAAGGATCACCTGGGAAGCTTCTCTTGGTAGGGTGAAGATGTGAGAAAAGGAAGTCTTCAAGTGTGAGTGTGGGCAGTCTCGGGAGTGTGAGTGCGGGTAGTGTCCGGGAGTGTGAGTGTGGGCAGTCTCGGGAGTGTGAGTGCGGGGTGTAGGGATAAGTCCCGCCCCTTAGGGGGCATGTTCGCCTCGGGCTAATGTATACCTCTAAATCTGGCGAGCATGCTTCTGCTTTCCTGGTCTCTGCGGGAACCGTGGTACTGTAAGTCTATTTCCCCATTAAAGCTGTCTTGCATTCGTTACAATCTGTCTGCATTCATTTACGCCCGTGACATGCGGGTAGTGTCCGGGAGTGCGAGTGCGGGCAGTCTCGGGAGTGAGTTCTGGGCAGGATTTTGAAGATATCTTGTCAAGTCTCTTAATTTATTCACAAAGCAAAGGAAGATGGTCATCTGCCCACTACGATGACTTGTCTGTTACTCTTAATGAGTGAGCAAATGCTGAAGGAGACAAATGGGCAAATGTGGTCATTGCATCTGACCAAATGGTCTCAGCAGTCCCCCCAGGAAAGAGCTGCACATGCTCCGGAAAGGCACAAGGGATTCCAGAAGCAAAGGGCAGCATGCAGGGCAGCCACACACGGGTCCAGATGCTCCCAGGGAGACAGACGTGCCCCTAGACTTTGCCCAAGGCTGGGTTCCCTGGATCACTGGTGCAACTGTGTGGCCACTGCCAAAGCTGCCCAGTTGCTACACACAACTGGCCTTTGAAGTGCTGTGCTTTAGTGACAAAGGAGGACTGTGCCTGGTTTCTGCTCTAGACAAGGGCTGTCAGTAAGGGCAGCTCTGCTGTTGCTACCTTCTGCCACATGCACACTAAAAGCTCAGGTGACCCTGCTTGGGAGGGTCTACCAAAGTTTGATAGTTAAAGGGATCAGAAGAAAAGCACACCCATAGAGTCAGAAACTGGAATCTGGGCTCCCTCTCAAGTCTGGATTTTTCCACCAGAAAGAGACAATTCTTATCTAATTTCTATTTTATGACAAAAAGAGCTTCTACCTCCCCTCCCAAAGGGGGGGGCATTAAACCCAGGGCTTTGTACATGCTAAGCAAAGTTCTCTACCGCTGAGCTACATGCCTAGCCCCAAATGATAACTAACTGCAACGATCCGTGCAAAAGACTCTGAGTGGCCAGTCCTTAGCAGTTACTCAACCACTCTCACTGTACCTCTGCTCTGTAAAAAGGCACTGTCCTTTACAGGGTAATTTTTATTTCTTATGCTAGTTGACGTCTCAAGTATTTTGCCTCACGGCTCCACTCTGAACAGTAAAGTCAATGTGAATGAAGACTTGGCCCAATGTAACCCTAAACTGTCTTGGCAGTCACCCACTTGTCCCTCGACCCTGAATCCCCATTATAAGCCTTCCTACCCTTGCTCATGTTCACCCTTATACATAAAGCTTGCTTCCAGTACTTAGGCCCTACCTCTCTCCCAGAGATCTCCAAAACTAACCCACTGCCTCTTTACTCGCTCTTCTATTTCTCATCCTGGTACTCTGTACCCATTCGCTCACCCATCCATTCAGTATTCACAAGCAAAGCATGCGCCAGCTTTCATCCCAAGCTCTTTCTCACTATACATGAGTTCTCCAAGACACGCAACTGCCACATTTCCCCACAGTATTCCGAATGCTATGTGCCACAAGTAAACCAAAGGAAGGGAAGATAGGGAAGATTATTCTATTTAGTCAATATTTAAAAAGCATTTGGGGGCATGTGCATATTGCTTAGCTTTATTAAAATGGTGATGCAGGTCATAGACACAAACAAAGATGCTGAGAGGGGCAGATGATTTCAGAAACTATCTTCTCCAAATAACTAACTGCCTAAGGCTGCAGTGTCAGCCACTGCTGGGACCAGAGCTCAGCCCTTACACAGCAGAAGGATTCTAACTTACTCCAATTCTTCACAAATTTTGCCTCAAATTCACCTTGATTATTAGATTCACTTTCTCAAAGCTCCCATTGGCTTCTGTATCTATAAGTGCAGAAGGTCACAAGTGCAGTTTCTGCTACCCTAAATAACTCTAAAAGAACCAGAAAAATACGCAAAAACGTCATGGTCACCTTTGTGCTAAAAAGGGCCAGCCTGACAGAGTAATTTAGCAAGTACAGGAGCGTTTTCCAAAGCCTGGCAGCCTCACCTTGCCATGTCATTTAGAATGACTCCCACGGTGGAATATAAACATTCTTTCTTCAGAAAAAATAGCAGAAAGCAACCCCACCCCCACCCCCCAATCCACCTCCAGCAATAAATAAACACATCTTCCAGATGTAGAAGCTCTGACCATGTTTCTGGCTTGGCGGAGAGGAAAATGGAACCCAAGCCATCAGGTGAGAGGGAAACAAATCCACCAGTTCCAGAGCAGAGGGGACAGGGTCGGGGCAGGGCACTGAGCACAGCCCTGAGGCCCAGAGCCAGCAGCATCCCCTCTGCTTGGTACCCAGCCTGGGAAGCCCCTGTCTGGGCAGCACTCATTATAGTGTATCCTAACGCCATCACTGGCAAGCTGGGGAAATTCCTTCCTCTCTTTGAGCCTGCGGGCTACTCTGGTAGCAACAGGAGCCAGGAAGTCAGCCAAAGACTTCGATCAACAGTATTGAGATAATTGAGTAGCCATCTGGAGAATAATGAAGTTGAATCCACACCTTGACATTCTAAACTAGGACAGATTCCAAATGGATCAACACCTAACGTATTAAAGAAGAAGAAAATAAAAAGCGCGGGGCCAGAGATAGATCAGTCAGTAAAGAATGTGAGTTTAATCCTCAGAGCCCACATAGGCAAAGCAACACTTGTAATCCCAGCTCTTGGAAAGTAGAGACAGGCAGATCCCTATGCTAAATGTTCAGCTAGTCTAACCTACTTGGCAACCTACCAGGCTAACGAGAGACCCTGTCTTTAAAAAAAGGGGGGGGGGAATCGGGTGCTTAAGTTCTGACACTGAGGTTAAGTTCTGGACTCTCATGCATGTGTCTCCACACATACCTGTGGAGGACTGCACCAGCTTAAAATCCAGAAGCCATATCAAAAGGACTGATAAACTTAATCCCTGCTAACAGAAAAGATTACATGGCAAAAATAATAAAGGCAAAATAAGCCAAAACCCCAAAAGTAAAAATGAAACAGAAAAACCCAGGAAATTATCTGTGAAATAACACCACCAAGAAAGGACAGCTGTCTCTTATGTAGGACGCTCTTAGGAGCCAACTGTCCACTGGTGGGAGAGGGCTGTCAGCCTGCCTGGGCTGTTCTAATAAAATGCCCTAGCTGTCACTTCTAAACAGGACTCGGCGACTCAAAATCTGGATGTTGGGTACTCCAAGGTCAAAACTGGCTTCTTGTTTGGTGGAAGCTATTTCTCATAGATGGCACCTGCTAAATGTCCTCACGTGGGGAAATGGACAAATAAGTTCCCTTGGGCCTCTTTTATAAGGGCACAAATCTTTCTTATGGGACAGCTGTCATGACCTAGTCACCCCTTAAAATCCCATCTCCCATATCTGAGTGTCCCCACACTGGGGTTAAATTTTAACACATGACTGTGGGAAATAGGGAAAGCACAGCCATTCAGACCTGTAACACGGAGACAGGGTACCATGATAACACTGACTATTCAAGAATGCCTGCATTCTAACTCCTACAGCCTCTGAATCTAGGATTAGATGACAAAGGAGAATTGAATGCACAAACGAAGGGAATGGATTAGCTAACATCACAAAATTGTGCTAAGTTATCCAAGTGGGTCCAGTATAACCATGAGGCCAAATGGGGATAGGGAAGGATGAAACAGTCAGGCCAGAGGACACCAGAGGAGAAAGCTCACATCGGCCACTGCTGGCTTTAAAGACAAGGGGCTAGAAGTCACTTCTGAACAGGTGGTCTACTCTAAAGCCACCAGAAAAGAAAGAAACAAATCACCATCCTCCCTTCAGCCCAAAAATCTATCCAGACTTCCGGCTTCAGCCTTAAGACAATGTTACTTGAAACCATTAATTCTGTAGTAACTTATTACAATAGCAATGAAGAAACCAGAACAAGGATGAAGTAACTCTTCTCATGGGGAATGTGAATGACCTCAGCATAGCAAAGGATGCCGAATCTCACTTAAAATAACTAAGTTGACAGAAACTAAAAAGGCATGTGCGTGAGTGCGTGAGAATGTGTGTATGTTGCATGTGTGTGTGTGTTGAGACAGGGTCTTGCTATGTAGGCCAGGTTATCCTCTTTGCCTCAGCCATCTGAGTGCTGGGATAGTACAGTGATCTTTGAGGATAACAAAGCAGGAGGGCTTACCAAACAAACTGATAATAATAGAAAGAAAGACTCATCTCAAAGCACACTCATATGTATATGCAATCTCTTGACCTTTAGTTAAGAGGTCTCTGCAGTTCAGTGACTAAAGATTAAACTTTTTAATAGACAGTTCTGAAGCAATGTTTTAAAAATGAATCTGAGATGGAATTTTAGTTCTAGATGTAAAAGGTAAAACAAAATTTCACATAAAAACATTTTGATGACCTTGGAGTGGGTTAAATGTCTTAAATTGGGTACCAATACCTCAAAGCATTGAAGAAGAGATTGATAAATCTGGACTTCCCTAAGACAGAGAAATTTACTCACTAAAAGATATTATGAAGATGGCAAAGGATTATAAAAATACATTTGCAATGTTATTTTCCAATAAATAGTAGACTCTGTAAGCCACAAATAATTAAGGAAAACCAGACAATCCACTGTAAAACAGTAGGCAAAGATTTAACACCTTTGGACTGGGGGTTTTGAACTTCATGAAAAAGAAGCATAGGCAAATCCTTTGCATTGTGTGAGATGCTGCACCATACACTCATCAGAATGGCCTAAGGCCATGAGGCCAACAGCACGTGGGAAGGGCACAGCACAACGGAACACCCACGGATTACTGGTATGAACCAATGCAACTACTTTAGAAAATGTTTAAACAGTAAGTGTTGTGTTAGTTACTTTCATATTGCAATTAAGAGATACCATATCCACGGTAACTTATAAAGTATTTAATTCTGTAGCCCACAGTTGCAGTTTATGACCATTATGGCAGGGAGCATGGCAGTAGCAGGCAGGCCGGCACAACACTGGAGCTTACAACAGTCACGGGGCAGACAGAAAACTAACTACAATGATTTTGAAAGCTCAAAGCCCACTTAGTGACGCACCTCCTCCAACAAGGTCACACTTCCCAATCCTTCCCAAAACGTCCCACTGACTGGAGGCCAAACATTCAAACATATGAGCCTCCGAGGGGCACTCTCATCCAAACACCACAGGTGTCTATGACTATACACATGACCTATGGCTCCTCTTTTCAGCTACACGTGCAAGAGATATCTATGCCGTGCTTACAGTAGCTTTCCGTGCAGCCCCCAGCACAGAAACCCAGATGTCCACCAACTGTTAAATGGAGAAATGAGACGTGGTACAAGCACAGAGAGAAATACTAACCAAGCAACAACGAAGAGCTGCTGCTGCATACAGCATGAATAATTCTTCGAGATACAATGTGCTTGCCACAAGCCAAACAGCAGGAGCATGCTCTTTATATGATGTTCAAACAGACAGAACAAAGGCTCCTCGTCTAGGGAGAGTTACAGCGGGGTGGGGCATGAGGTCACCTTTTGAAGTGTTGGAAATGTCTTATATCTTGCTCTGGGTGGTAGTTTCCTGGGCATAAACTTGTGTGAAAAGTCATTAATCCAAATCCTTTGGATTTAAATCCATTATATATGTTCTATAAATTTTATCAGTGCTATGACTCAACAAATAATTTAAGAGAAGAATTTGTTTTGTTCATGATGTCTGAGACTTCGGTCATTGTGTCAAGGAGGGCACTATAAAGCAGTTCACATCATGGTGGACAGGAAGCAGACTGGAGCAGTAACAGGACAGTGGTTAGGGCAAGATCCAGCTCTAAGAATTCATTCAAGCTACTATTTCCTCCAAGTGGGTCTCACCAATCGCAGATTTATCACATCCCAACAGTCTATTTAAAATCTGAATTCATTACTGGATTAAACCATTCATGGGGTCAAAACCCTTGTGGTCTAATTTTCCACTACATAGACACTGAGGCCCTCTCAGATAGGAACAATGTCAGTTGCCTTAGTAATTACTTGTTTACTTCCCAATCTAGCCAGGCTGACTTCCAAGATTAGTCATCACAAACGCTATGTTCATCTGTGGTGTGCGTGCGTGTGAATGTACACTACAGTACAGGTGTGGAGGTCAGAGGACAACTTGCAGGTGTCAGTTCTCTGGGGCTCAGAGTCAGCCATGGGACTGAAATTCAGGTTCCCAGGCTTGGAGGCATGCCTATACCCACTAAGCCATCTTGCCAGTTCCTAAATGTGATTCAAGTTCAAAAGTACGTAGGGCTGGAGAGTGGCTCAGTGGTTAAGAGTATTTGCATATTCTTGCAGAGGACCCAGGTTAGATCCCTGCATCTGGAGAGTGGTTAGTGACTTTCTGTAACTCCCTCTTCCTAGCCCCATGGGAGCCAGACAAGCAAGTGGCACACAAATATATATTTAGACAAAATATTCAAGTGCATAAAGTTAAAAAAAAAAGCCAGGAATGGTGTGCACACCTTTAATCCCAGCACTCAGGAGGTAGAAGCAGGTGGATCTCTATAAATTTAAGGCCACCCCAATCTACACAGTGAATTCTAAAACAGCTAGGGTTATGTAGAGAAACTATCTCAAAACAAAAATAATTTAGAAACCACCTTGAACAGTTGTTCACCAGTCACATAAGCCTGGTTAGAACAAAACCCGAGTCCTTCCAACCCTCTATTAGGCACACTGCTGCATGTCAGTGACTGGGAAGAAAAACGGTATCGTCCTTACGGAGGAGAATTTTGCAATGTCTTGCAAAAATCAAAACTACAATTCCCCTTTTGTATAATAATTTCACTTTTGGAAATGTATCCTATAAGTACACTTTCCCACAGTGATGTAACAATGTTCATAGCAGCACCGACTCATCACTTAGGTATGAAGACAAAATGGCCTAATCAGAGAAGGCATTTATAGCCGGCCTATCACTCTCCACAGAGGAGCATGCAAGTTTGAACATACCTCAAAGCACTCTACAAAGCCCCAGGGTTCAAAGGTATCATTGCTGGTGCCATAAAATAAAAGTAAAAAAGTAATTTTCCTCTATTACATTTTTCTCTACTAAATTCTGACATGGCCCTGTTTGATGGGTGTCAGGCCAAGGTCGGATGCTTCTCACATATCTAATAAAGGCTCAAGGGTTCAACAGCTGGAAATTACCAGTAAAATGATGCATAGACTATCATTTCAATATAGTATAAGAACTGGCTTTGAGGCCAGGCAGTGGTGGCACACGCCTTTAATCTCAGCACTCAGGAGGCAGAGGTAGGTGGACCTCTGTGAGTTCGAGGCCAGTCTGGCATACAAGAGCTAGTTCTAAGACAGGATCCAAAGCTACAGGGAAACCCTGTCTCGAAAAGCAGAAACAAATAAACAAACAAGTAAAGAAACTGGCTTTACTTGAAAAAGTAGGGACCATGTGTCCTGCCAATATACAACCCTTTAACAAAGGCTGCCTGGCAAGCCTTGTGCTTCAGAAAGCCAGCAGCAATAGCATCCTTTTCAAAGGGTCTGTGTGAGTGCAGAGAAAGGCTCTCCTTGCCTACCCCTCTTCTTTCTGTATATGCACATGTATGTATGTGCTCCTGTGTATGGACATGTGTGTAAAGGCCCAAGGACAACCTCAAATGTCATTCCCCAGGAGCCCCACAGAGTAGACAACTGGCTGGCTAACAGGCACAAGAGGTGACAGTCACTCTAGATTACCTAGATCAGGTTAACTGAGGTGGTACCATCCCATGGGCCGAGGCTCAGACATAATGAAAAGGGGAAGGTGAGCTGAGCATCAGCATTCATCAGTCTCTGCTTCCTGTGCCCAATGTGCACAGCTGCCTTCTATTCTGGCTGCCATGAATTCCTGCCAAGATGGCTGTACCCCTAGAACTGTGAGCCAAAATAAACCCTGCCCAGTTGCTTTTGTCAAGTAGAAAGAAGTAACTAGAACAGTTGGCAGGTCCTTTGTGTACTGAACCACCTTCCCAGCAAGGGTCTTCAGAGAAGTGTGGCCACGTGACCTTGGACACTTAGGCCAACAGCAGCCTGTCTACAATGGAAGCTATGGATGGAAATCCTAGGTGAAAAGAAATGAAGAGAGAAGACGAATGAGCCAGGTGAGTGAGCACCAGCCCAGGTACCTAAGGTGTGCAGACACAGAGCAGAAACTCTGCATGCCTATGCCACTCAGGAAGTCCCACTTCTGGGGTAGGCATCAAGATGGTGAGGTTACAGACTGGGTAACTGCAGGAGGCAGGAGGTTGAGTGGTTTTCTCCTCAGCTGTCATCTAAGCACCTGCAGGGCTAGATCTAATAGTCCTTCCCAGGCAGGGACTCACACCACCTGCCATCCTGCCTCACCACAGGAGCCTGGTGGCAAGCACCAGGCAGCAAGAAAGACTTAATTGGGAAACTAAGGGAAGAATTCATCTAAACTGCCAAAGAAGGGGAGAAAGAAACCTAGATGCAGATAAAGTCATGATGCAGAATTCTTTTCTCTGGAAGAAGCCGAAAAGTGGCTGCCAAGAACCTTGCCCTAGGCTGGGTCCCTGCTTGGGAAATGGCAGGATCCTGACTCGAAACAAATTGGCATTGGCACTGTCTCCAGAGCTCCTGAGATGTCCAGATCTCAGATAGGGGCAGGATTCATCTTATCATGCAGACTTTGTCTAGGACACTGACATACAGGATAAAGACACCTTTTTTTCTAGTCTCTACGGCTCTCAAGGGGCCTCTGGGTCTCAGCCCCCTTATAGTCAATTACAACCACTCCCTTTATGAGGTCATAACAGATAAACGTAACAGCTAACAATGTACCCTTAATTTTGTATCAGACAGTTTTCTACTAACAACTGTGTGAGGTCAATAATGTAACCAGAACCTGCTACTGCTTCAGGCACAGGACGTGGTGGGTGGAAAGAATAGTCTTGGAGGTAGGCCAGAAGTTTCACCATGTGCACTTCTGAGAAACCTGCTTAGCCCACCTAAGCCCCGAGTCTCAGCTACCCATAAAGTGGATTAGAACACATTACTTTGTGGAGTCGTGCTTACTCCTTAAAACAGAGTACATCCTCCATGCCAGACTGTCCCCTTCTCTGTCTCACCTCCCCTTCCAGCCTGTTTGGTCAGAACACATTTGTTAGCCATTAAAGCTCCTGCTTGTGAACACAGTCTGGTTCTTTTTATTCTATACCAGTCTACTCTGGAAGTACTCCAAGTCTATCTTGTGTGGGATATGGTACCAGGTACTGGTGCTGGGTTTAGAGTGGACTGGAGGCAGAAGTCTGTGTGATACAGCAATGGCAATGGGGCTGGGGGAGGAGGCAGCTGGGAGCAGGGACTCAAGCTGCTAGGGTTCTTCTCCAGCTTGCCTCTCTTTTGCTGGCCTCCAGCCAGGGTGAACAGGCAGCAGCTTCTTGTTACTTCTGCCTGCAAAGCGTGCACTCTGCAAGGCACCCTTTGGGGACTATATTATCTCAAAGCACCCAAGTCTCAGCTCCCAAGCAGAATGACATCTGAGAATACTGTGACTGGGCCTATCTTTCCTGACCTGGAGCTCTCTGTTTTAACACAGTGAGCCAGTCCCTAGGCACTAAGGACCAAGCAAAAACTATGTGGGGCTAGAGAGGAACTGAGCACAGCTCCTAGCACCAACATCGGGAAACTCAGGCAATCTGATGTCCTCTGACCTCTGTGGGCACATGGTACATATAGACTCATGAAGGTATATATATATTATTATTATCTCATTTACTTTAGTGGGGTGGAACAGGGTCTCCCTATGGTAATTGTTACTATGTGCATAACTATGTAAAACAGGTTGATTTCTCACTTGCAATGATTCTACTAACTCAGCCTCCCACAAAATGGGATTACAAGTACATGCTGGGATTACAGTATGCCCAGCTAATTTATGTATTTACTTATATTCATATTTTTATTGTGTATAGTATTGGGATCAAACCCGGAGCCTCGAGCATATGAGACATGTATTCTTATCACGCTCTAAGCTAAAACCAAGACCAATGTCTGATTTCAAAGGACTCAAGCACTGTCCAGTCCCCACACACTGACTCTGACAGCCTCACTGAGGTAACACAGGGCTCCTCTTCCCTCAAATAGCTTCATTTCCCTCTCCCAACGAACAAATACCTCACTAGAACATTTCTCTACCACTTTCCATACCAAAGAAAATCAGAAACAAAGAAATAGACACAAGAGGCAACTTGTGTACTTTATCCTGCCCAATGTGCACAGTAGTCCCGTGACTAGGAATTATGATCCCTACTGCATGGATGAGGAGGGAAATAGAGTTCACACAGAGTGGTGCTGGTTTGAAACATGGCTGTCTGCTGGCTGGCTCTGCTCTTTCCAGGTCCCAGGCTGCCTCTGTCAGTCAGCTTCCAACTCTGCTAGCGTGGGCTGCTTCATGTATAGATTACCTTCAACCTTTTTGTCCATGCTGGTCCCGGGGGAAACTGCCTTCTTCCATGCAGTGGCAGCAGCAGCGACTGGGCGCCGCCTTAGATTCTCTCATTAGCTCATCTTAATTACACCCAGACCACGGCAGTTCCGGTGCAAAATACCTGCTCCTGCTGCAAAGCAGGCAGGGTTACTGATAGCTTTCCCTGCCTCTAGCTCCTCCAGCTCCCCACCGCTACCAGCAGCTTCCTTTCTCTGCTGTCCTTGGCTCTTGCACATGACACTGGGGCAAACACTCAGTCCACTCCAATCCAGACCGCTGTCGGAGTCGGAGTCTAGCTCAAGTCTAGCTCATGACTCTGCTTAGTCAGGTGCTGCTCACGGTGCTGTGAAAAGGGCAAGAAAGGGGAAGAGGGCACAGAGTGCTTCCCTTCCAGAAGCCTAAAGTCTAAGGCTAGGACACAAAAACAGAACAAAACACTGGCAAGAGGCAGGTGGAGACTTGAGGGAAACAATTTACAGGTAGGAGAACTAAAGTCTAAGAAAGACAACCCAGGGAACTAACCATATCAAATAACAGCAACTAACATGTTTTTAAAAAATTTTAACTTTTTTCTAAAAAAAGGTTTTACTTTCAGTTTTAATTGTGTGCATATGTTTGTACAAGTGAGCAAGAGTCTATGGAGGTCAGAGAGGGCTTTGGATCACCTGGAGCAAGAGTTACAGGTGGCTGTCAGCTGCTGGACATGATTGCTGGAAACCAAACTGGGTTCTCAGCACAGCGCATACTCTATCACATTAACACTACATGCTGGGTACTGCTGCTGCCTCTGTTTTAATGACAAGGAAAATGAGGCTGCGGGGGGTGGGGGGAGAGAAGGGGGCTAAATGCCTTGTCTGAGTTCCCGCCAGTACAGAAGCCTGCACTGAACTCTGGACCCTTGCCACTACACTGTAGTCCGTGATGACAACCTCATCTGGGTACAGTGACTGAATATGGGGGCTGTGAGAAACTGAGCAGGAGTACAAAGTTTCTGAACACACAGCAATAATGAATTATTTCAAAATCAATTCTGTAACGAAGTCAGGTGTTACGGTAGTGCTTGCCCATGCTGTATCATGTATGTGACTTCACTGCAGCCTCGATTCTGTACACAAGATGAGGTCAACAAACACGGCCTGAAAACCCAGGTCAGACTCCCTGTGATATAAATTGGTTTCTGCTCTTAGAAGCATGATGGTCAAAGTATGAAAACCAAGACTTTTTTCTAACTCTTCTCACTGTCATGCCTCAGCAGTGCCGAGTTAGTACATCTCTGGCCTGTGCTATGCTAAAATGCTTGATTTTAAGAACTGCTATGAGTTGCTGATTTGAATTTCTTTTCTTTTCTTTCTTTCTTTCTTTCTTTCTTTCTTTCTTTCTTTCTTTCTTTCTTCCTTCCTTTCTTTCTTTCTTTCTTTTTTTTTTTTTTAAGTCATTAAACAGATGGCTCAGTGAGTAGAAGCTCTTGCCGCCAAGCCTAAAGATCTGAGTTTTGATCCCGGAAACAAGTGCTGTGTGTGCCTACACATATACACACACCTAACTTAAGTTTTAAACATTAAATGAATTTTGGCTGAGGACAGAATTTGCAGCAATTTTTGAAATGGTCCTAAACACTGCTGTTTAGTACTGGGTATTTAGGGGAAGTGGTGCACTCAGCACTGACGGCACTGAATAGCAAACTTTCAACCAAGATTTAACTCTGTATGTAAAAATAAACGTGCACACCCATCTCATCAATACACAAGTCTGCTTTGCCCTTTAATAATAAACGTTCATGTATACCAAAGAACTGTTTTTAAAACAAATTTCTATTGCCAGTATTTGTCTGATTTGTATATGTACTTTATACACATGTGTACCTGGAATCGTGTGGTGAAAAGGGTCATGAGCAGTGAGAGTCTAAGAAGTCCATTCTGCCCCACTGTGCAGCTCAGCCTGAACTGACCAGGGACATCAACGGACGGCTTTCCTGAATTAATTACTCTTGGGGGTAATCATGAAAACCATGAACTTGCATTATCCAGAGCCAGCTAAAAGGTTTGTGTCTGACTGGGAGTGTGCTGGTGTAGCTGTATACCCGGCAGCAGGGGCTGTGAGTCAAGCCCTGTGCTTCCAAAGGCAAAGCCAGATCAAGAGGAAAGAAGGTTTTAGATGGGTTTATGCAGAGATCCAGAAGTGTTCACCTCACTCCTTGGTTTTATGTCTTGCTGTCTATACATGATGCCCAAGAATATGAATTAGAAATATTATTTTCTGAGGCAGTTCGGGCACCTTCAAAAGATACTCAATGATAGGGGCTGGAGAGATGGCTCAGTGGTTAAGAGCATTGCGTGCTCTTCCAAAGGCCAGAGTTCGATTCCCAGCCACCACATGGTGGCTCACAACCGTCTGTAATGAGGTCTGGTGTCCTCTTCTAGCAGGCATATATACAAACAGAATATTGTATCCATAATAAATAAATAAATATTTTTAAAAAGATACTCAATGATATAGTCTGAAATGTTCATAAAATGGGCTTCTAATAAATGCTTTGTCACCAAAAATGGTACCCCAAATTCCCCCCCAACCACCACACACAGGGGACATGGTCTCACTATCTATCCCAGTATCTCCCCCCATACACACAGGGGACATGGTCTCACTGTATATCCCAGTATCCCCCCACACACACACACAGGGGACATGGTCTCACTGTCTATCCCAGTATATATAGTGGTTTAGAGCTTGCATTTAGCTTCTGGAATGCTGGAGTTACAGATGCACACCACTAAGCCTGGCTCCCCAAAGACTTTCTCCAATTCTCTTACATGGGTTTCACAATAAACTGTTACCATTATAAAAGTTACTTACCAATTATTGCCAAATTGTGTTCTGAGCCACAAGAAATCTGTAAAGAAAATATGTGTCATTAGAAAAAAATGGATATATATCTCAGCTGGTAAATTTTATGATCATAGTTATTTTATAATGGCATGCACATTCATTTTGGCAAATCTTAGAAAGATGTAGAAAGGAGCATCACATACAAAGGTTAAAATTATAATTATAACATATTCACAGCTATATGAATATATATATATATATGAAGAAACATCAAAAAGAAACGCATCAAGATGTTAAAGTTGTCTTTAGCCAATTAGACTACCAGTGATGTTTTTCTTTCTGCTTTTTACTTTTCAAATTTTCTTTTTTACTTAAAATTTTTAATTAGTTTGATTTAATTTTTTTCATTTTATTTTACGCGTATGGGCTTTTGTCTGCACAGGCACCATGTGCATGTAGTAACCACAGCGGTCAGAAGAGGGCGGTGGATCCCCTGCGATGGGTTTTCAAACAGTTGTAAACTACCTTGTGGGTGCCAGGAATTGCACCTGGGTCCTCTGTCAATGTTCTTAATCTCTAAGTCATCTCTCTAGCACCCCTCACACACATACAGAAGTTGAGCCATCTCTTAGTACCCTTCACACACATACAGAAATTTAGACAGTGTCTCATGTAGCTAAAGCTGGCTTTAAGCTCTGGCTTCTATCTTCTAAGTGCTGAGATTACAGGAGCGGGCTGCCACACCTAGTACATTTTTCTAAATTTCTATAACGCATATGTTACTTTAAAAAACTGGAAAGATAGCAATAAAGATAACAGTTTTCAAATACTGAATTAAAAAGACCATCACTGTCATTTAGTGATAAAATGAGCCAAGAAGTCAGTAGAAGCAGATGCTTCTGTTCTGCCCCCTCCCCTTCCAATCCAGACTCCCTGTGGCCTCTGAACACATGGTGTTCTCTTGTGCTTGAGTCTATGCCTGTTCGTCCATCCAGGATGGCCTCACCCCACTGCCTACACAGAAGGCTCTGCTCACTTTTCACCTGGAGCACTTACTGAATTCTGACTCCAGCGTGTAGGCTGACTCAAGCACCTCTGTCACCTGCCCATCTACCAGGCATCACAATGCAGCGGGCATCTTGTCTTCTAGTATTTCTTCTGGTCTCTTGCACTAGCACACGTACCCTGAGAACACAGCTGTGTCCCACTTCTGCACTGCGCTTGTGAAATGTATGAAGCCTGGGGTTCAGCTAACATCTGACAAATGAGAGAATGAATACAAGCACTATGTGAAAGAAAGAAAGAAAGAAAGAAAGAAAGAAAGGAAGGAAGGAAGGAAGGAAGGAAGGAAGGAAGGAAGGAAGGAAGCCTCAGAGTTGTGCTCCTTGCCATTGATGGCAAGCCCTCGAGCCCGCCTCTTTCAAGCTGTTTACAGATAAAGCTCAAAAGGCAGCAGAAAACTTGCACACTGGTCACTGAAGTGATTGGTTATAGGACTCCCGCTTTCACAGAATTATACCCGGACTCATACACCGTCATGGCACTGCTGACAATGGAGGAAAGTCTCAAGAGGATGATGAGAACCTCGGCTTAAAGCCTGCAGGTTCTGGCGTCATGCCCATGGTGAACGCTGCGCCAAATACAAGTGCTTCCTTGTTTGTCATGTGCGCTGTCAGGACTGAGTGGATGGCAAGCATTTGATTTTTGATCATATGAAAGATGAACATCTTTGAACACAACAAAGACCGGCAAGATCACCGATTTCTTTTCTCTTTTCCCATGGAAATTGGTGACATTTGACCCCCAATCCCCCCCCCAAAATGTACTTGAGAGCAGTTGAATAGATAAAATGTTTCATTTGGCATTATATTTGTGGTTTTTTTGAGAAAGAGTTCTCTGTAGCTTTGGAGCCTGTCCTGGAACTCATTCTGTAGACCAGGATGGCCTTTAACTCACAGAGATCCACCTGCCTTTGCCTCCTGAGTTCTGGAATTAAAGGCGTGCACCATCATTCCTAGCTCAAGCTAGGTATGTCCCTCACAGTGTGAATGAACCTTTGCATGTAATTGGTACTTAGGTCTACCCCCCAACGCCCAATTTCTAGAGATGGTTGCTTCTTTCTCTGTTGAATGAGTGATAATTTTAAATTATATTTTGCAATTTTGTTTTAGTGGGAAATCCTTTGCAGAACAACCTTCATCTTTCTGGCTAAATGACTTTTGTGCCAGTGATACCAGAAGCCTACAGCCATGTTCTTGCAGAATTTGAGTCCTTGGACCCGTTACTCACAGCTTTGCGGCTGGATTCTAGTCGTCTAAAGGTGAACTTCTGTTTTGAGACAGAGTCTTATGTAGCCCATTACTTTCATTTTATATCCAAAAATGTGTTTGTGTGCTCTGCCATTCTTGCTCCTACCTGTGTTCTTGCCCCTCTTGTTTTGTGGACTCTTGGGGCTTTTGCCTGTTTTACCTTACATGGAAGTAGCTCTTTCTTTATTTTTTGAATTATCAATTGATTCTTTCTCAGTTCTGGAATACACTACTATTGCCTCATTTTCCTTCTTCTTGGTACTCTTGCTGTCTTCTCTTAGGAAGTGATGTACTTTATTGGCATTGAAATAGTATAAATGAGCTAATAAATATCAAGCAGCTACAAGGCACATCGGCAGCTTCAAAACCGCTCCTCACTAATTTAACTTCTCCATCTTCTCCTACCTACCAAGTTAGTGAAGGAGGAGCAGCAGCAGCTGAGAAGACAGCACAGTGGGGAAAAGGTTTAATGCACAGACATGACCTCAGTCTGGATCTCTGGCACCCACACAGAAGCCTGCACAGAGTTGGGATCCCATGTCCCAGATTCAACAGGATACAGGGGACTACACACATTACATGGACTCTGACAGAGTGTGACAAAGAAGCCTCCTTGAGAAGTGGCTCCAGACTGTCTCTCAGCTTGAGGTGGCTTGTCATTGACCCGAATCTCCCATGACAACTTACTGGGGACTAGTGGCACAGTAAGAGGTCACCGTAAGCTTCCTGGTTGTACTGAGTCTGGCTCCCTAAGTCTGTTTGTTACAGGGAGCAACTCAGACTGACACCAGGAAAAGCTTTGTTGTCTAACAGCAAGCACATCTTTATGGAAGCTATGGTAGAGCGATCTGGTGAACTATTCAAATCTTTATGGAAGCTATGGTAGAGCGATCTGGTGAACTATTCAAATCTTTATGGAAGCTATGGTAGAGCGATCTGGTGAACTATTAAGCAGCCTAGGGAATGGTGCTTGCACTAAGAAAATATTTCAAATATCATGTGAACTGGGAAAAATCACATAAAAATTGTATCCACAATCCATTATTCACTCTATAATAGAACATGAATAAAAATGACTGAAAGGAGAGACATTAGTGCCTGTCTCTGGTCTGGGGGTGAGGAAGATGGGAATATGGTTTTCTTTTGCTTCTGTTGAGTCTTATACAATAGTCTTATAATTGTGGGGCAGGGGAAATCTATTAAATATAAGAAAAACATTACGATGCATTCCTTCCATACAGGAAAAAAAAAAACCCAACTGACTATAAAATCTTGTGTGTTTAGAACTGGGGGAGGGGCTCCAAAGGTAACAGAAGTAAATTAACAGGGTAATTGCATTCTGGTAGTAGGACTAGAAGGCATTTGTTCCCACTAGTCTTTATTTCCAGAACATTCTTTCACTGCAGTGGCAGCAGCAGTGGTGTGGTGACAGTGATAAGAACAATAATTAAATCTGCCATAACCCCAGGACTCGTGTGTGCCAGGCTGTGCTCCAAGGCACTTTTGAAACATTGGCACATTTTAATCATCACAGACATCTTTCCAGGTATGTTTGGCTTTGCTCATTTTAGAGATGAGGAGCCTGAGGCTCATACATATTCAATGATTTCCACAGACTTCCACAGTTAGTTAAGGAGGCAGCAACAGAATTATAATCTGGGTTTGGCTGATCTACAAACTACCATCCTTTACTGCTGCTCCTTGGTGAAAAAGACAGGCACTGCTGCTTTAAGAAAAAAACAAAACAAAACAAAAATGCAAATAACAAAAACCTGCATAAAACACAGAGGAAAAGGACTTGTTCCTGTGGGTTGGGGGTCACCCTGGGATCAGGAACTTGGAGCTGACCAGCACCAGAGATCTGAAGCCAGCCACCGACAGACAAATGCTAGCACCATAGCTGCTGCAGTGCATTTAGGAGTGACGCAGTGAGGGGCAGATTTTGTCAGGCCAGAGCCCAACTGTGAGCATGGAGCTTCTGAGGTCTCTCCTTCTCTGTGCTCCAGCACAGCGGTGGGGACCTGAACAGCACACTCCTTCAGTGAGAGCGCATAAATGGCCATTTGCTCCTGCCAGTGTCTACCCTGCACCCAGCGGCAGGCAGCTTTCTAGACTAAAGAATGACGATCCCAAGCAAGGAAGCCAAGTCACTTCTAGGCCCTTTACTCTCTAGCTCCTGAGACCTCTGGCAAGATTTTAACCCCCGGAACCTGAATGTTCTCAGATATTAAAGGTGACAGTGTATCTTGTCTACCTTACAGAAGTGCTGGAGGACATAGGGCCCTCCAGCCTTATACAAAAATCAGACCCCTGATGAAAACCCTCCTCAGTGCCGCTTGCCACTCTATTGGGAGGGCAGGTTTAAACTACAAAGCACGACTCACGAGGTCGTGAGGTGATCCACATCCACCTCTCATAAACTCTCGGCCCCACATAATGGGTTCCCTTTTCCATTCACGATGCGCATTTTCTCTAAGGACATGATGTCATTTCAAGCTCACATGCATTCTACTTTCCTTGACTGGGATTTCCTGTCTCCCACTGTCTACTTAGTAAGCTCTGGAGAACTGTGCAAACATCAGCTCCCAACCCCAGCTGGCTGCTCCACAAGGGCGCTCTGTGTCAGGGTCCTTCCCACTAGGGATGCCTATTCACTGGCATTGCTGTGTTACCTACCTCAGTCCCTCCATCACCCAATAGACTATCTGCCTAGTGTCTGCTCACAGCTCAGGTGCAGGGCATGAAGTGAGGGAGCAGAGGGGAGGCCAGCATAAAATAGTCCTAAGTATGTACGGGCACAGTCTTTAAGGTGGCATTCCTGAAGAGATGTAAGCTAGGGGCTGGAGATATGGCTTACTGGTAGAGGACTTGCTTCTCCAAGTTCAAGACCCTGGGATTGGACCTCGCACCACCACTGAGGAAACAGCCAGTTAGATGTGAACACAGGAGAGTGGAAGTGGCTTTTCTGCCTCTAGCTGAGGGCCCTGGCCAGCTGCCAGCGCAGCAATTGCATTCCCTTCTCCAAGTTCTACCTGGGTGAAGAGAGCAGCTGGGCATTCCTCCTTTGAAGACTCCTTTTAGACACTGAGACATCTCAGATGTGACTCTCAATAGCTCCTCCTCCTGTGGGTTCAAAGTATTTGCAGGGTCCTCTCTGGGAACCCAAGTGTAGCTGAATTGGAACAGTCACTGGGACTGGGAGAATCTCTCAAGTCTTAAAGAAGTCGGGCATGCCTTTTGTAGTGGAGCGACTGCGGTTCAGAATTCGCCAAGGCTTTATTTCGGCATGTTGACTTCAGTAAAGAGGGAATAGCGAAGAGGATAAGGTACAGGAGAACATCAGTGTCCCATAGCAAGGCTCCCGTGTATCCTCATTTGAGAAAAAGAGATCCCCTTTCTAAAAGCATTAGCCGTCCTGTTTGTGAGCAGCTCTGCCCATCCATGGCTGACTACTGGAGGAACTGACTCACCAAAGCACTGGGAGGTCTGTATGGCGGGGAGGGCAGGAGAGTCAGGGTCGCCCAGGTGAAAGCTGACATTCTCAGGACACCTTCCTCAGACTGTGAAGCTCTGCCTCAGCGGGTCTCTTTCCTGCCTCGCATCTACTTAGACTCAGAGCCTATTAACTCTGCTTCTCAGGGAGTCTATTCAGTCCTTCCTGCTCCAGCCCGCTCCTTTAAGAACCCCCTACGAGACTCCACTGCTTTTTCTCACTGCGCTGCACTTGATTTTTCTAAGTTCTACAGTGTCTTCTGCTTGTCCCGCACACTCAGTCTCTCCTTTCCTATGACCTTTAGCTCAGCAGGACAAGTCCCCTCCCTGTGTCTCTATTTCCAGTCCATACCCATACCCAAGAGACACACAGACATAGCCTAAAATATACTGCCCCAAGGGTCACCTCAGCTCATGGGAGGCCTGGCCCCCTTTACCTCTCACCTTAGCTATAATTTGCTTTAATCAAATCTCCTCTGAATTTCTAATACTCTCACCACTTAGTATGGGGTAGCAGAAAATGCAAAAGGGTCTAGAAAACCTGGCACTCTTGCTTCCTAGCCAGTGGCAGCTGGCAAACCCCCTTTGTCTCTGAAAATGGGATACCAACCACCAGACCCATCTCACACATCCACAACCTGTCCAGCCTACCACATGTGCACAAGCACCTTGCCATCTACAGAAAAAGACTCTACTCTTCATTCCTTTCTAAAGATATGCTTCCAAGACGCAAGAGATCTAGTTTAGGGGCTAGCTGCAGTCTGTGAAAACAGGCTCTAGGGACGAGTCCCCTGCTGGATTAACCAGATTAACAAGAAAGAGCAGTATGAGACCTCTACAGGAAGAAGCGACAGATCCTGTGCTAGGCCCAGGGTCTGTCTGGGTTTCTGAGTTGCTCTTGTCCTGAATGACTTTCCTGTTGATCTTTCATAAGATACTCACTTCACCTGCTTTCCCCTCTGTGCCAACGTCCGCCACAATCCTTATGATATGAAATATCTCTGATCTTTGCTTTCCCCTCTGCTCCAACGTCCGCCACAATCCTTATGATATGAAATATCTCTGATCCTTGCAGATTGAAAGAACCTAATATAACAATGCATCTGGGTTCAACAAAAGTATGCCATCACACCCTTGGGAACAACATGGAAGAAGCCGTGTGCAGAAGACAGCCAGTTTGGTTAAACTCAAAGCAATCAATACCTCTGGGACAGGCAAACACTGTAGAGCAGTGGTTCTCAACCTTCCTAGTGCTGTGACGCTTTAATACCTCATGCTGCGGTGACCCCAACCATAAAATTATTTTCATTGCTACTTCATAAATGTAATTTTGCTACTGTTATGAATCATAATGTAAATCTCTGTGTTTTCCAATGGTCTTAGGTAACCCCTGTGAAAGAACTGTCCAACCTCAAAGAAGCTGTGTCCCACAGATTGAGAACTGCTGCTGTAGAGCGTTCTTCTAAAAAAACTTTAACTCTTGCCCCAATCACCACATACACTAAAATGAAAAAGACTAACAAGACCAAGTGCTGGGAAGATGTGTAAGAGCTGAAGTCTCACACTGTTGTCAGGAGTGAAATTCAATAGTTGCTTTAAAAAAATAATCTGGCAATAGCTTTTAGAGCTATTATACATATATATACTTAATATACATATGCCAGGAAACACAAGTGCCCCAAACTGATACTTGCTTATCTGCATCAAAAGCCATGCACAGAGTGTTCATAGTACATCACTTACCAAAAAATGGAAGTATAGCTCTGTGATAGAACACAAGACCCTGGCTCCTCTATGCCAAAGTAAATATTTTTAAAGAAAGATTTGGCATTAGTGTAACAGGAAAAAATGTAGTCCATGCAAAATACTTTATAGTGTTATAGTGGTTAGGTGTGTAATACAGAGGTACAATGCTTCCCCTGCTTGCACGAAGCCCTGGTTCATTACCCAGAACTCACAGGAAAGGAGAGAGTTTATGTTTGAATGAGACACCCCATAAGTTTAAGGCATTGGATCACTTGGCCCCCAACCGATGAGGCTGTTTGGAAGGTTTCAGAGATGTGGCCTTGCTGTGAGAAATAAGTCACTAGAGGTGAGCTTTGAGAGTTAAGACTGTTCATTCTCTCCATTGCATGCTTGCAGTTCAAAATTTAAGCCCTCAGCTTCCTGTTCCTGTCACCATGCTTGACACTTCCTGCCATGTCTTTCTGCCACGACTGACTCTTGTCCCTCTGGAACTGTTTGCACAGATAAATCCTTTCTTCTCTAAGTTTCCATGATTGCGGAGTTACCACAGCAACAGAGAAGTGACTGATGCACACCTTTCATAGCAGGGAAATAGTAATGACATTCACAACATGAACAGAGCCTCAAGAATAATACTAAATAAGAGAAGCCAAACACAGGCAATCATACATTTGTATGATTCTATTTGTGTAAGCTAAATATAAAATATACACATAAAAAGGCAAAACTTACTTCAGATACAAATCTAACTGTTTAAAGGAGCAAGAAGGAGCTAGTCTTAGTGGTCTTTGACACAGTACTCTGGTTCAGCAATCTCTTGTTAAAAACGAAGCAGGGACAGATTTTCAAGGAAAAAAGGAAAGGAAAGAAAAGAAAAGAAAAAGATTGTGTGAATCCGTTTTCTGGGATTATAATCTTAAGTAATTCTAAATAATAGTAATTGTCTTTGTTCTTGAAAAAACAAAACCAAACAGAAAAAGAACTACAAAACATCTTACATTACATAGTAGGCCCTTTTCCTCCACAGAATATGTGTCAGTTCTGAAGGTATTTTGTATGCACTTTTGGACTATGCAGATGGAAAAATACATTAACATTGTTGGAAGTTAGAATCCCACTGCTAGTGTAGGAAATATAAGCAAGGAACTGGGGAGCAAAGAACAGCCCCGCAAACATCACACCAGAGGCCAAGGCATGATGGGAAATTACAGTCCCATACCCACACATGCAGGCTGCTTAAGCCAGTGCAAAACTGCCTGGAAGCAGTGACCCCACCCCCACCCCAGCATCAGTGAGTTCCCTTACTGTACAGATCTCTGATCCTAAATCCTTTTTAACTAAAAGAAATCAGACTTCCTGAAAAATTGGCAAATTACAGGGTCAGGACAAGGAAAGAACAACTGGAAACTAAGCACCCATTTGGGCCAGGAAGTAAGGTGACACAGGGGTCCTACAAAGACAGAGTGCTGGGGACATGGAAAAGGACATTGGAGCCACCTGACAGGGTCCTCACCAATTGGGTTTAGAGATAATGTGAGCGTTAAAATGAATAATGACCACACTCGATTATAATACACTGAATAAAATAAAAATCCATGAATATATACTGTGTAATAAATAGGGAAGTAGGGAAATCTCCTCCTTATACTGGGATGTCATAAATAATAAACATAAAAGGAATAATTGATTTAGAAAAGTTTTACAACCATTACAATAATAGTTAATGCAAGGATGAATCATTAATTCACCTTAAAACTGCCGAGCAAAAGTCCAAGAGGAGTGGTCCATTCCTTGTCTCAGCCATCTCACCACCATTACTGCTAGTTAACAGGGAAAGACAGCAGCTTAACAGAAAAGAAGGGGTGGACACCACTTCATGGAGGACCCGAGTGAACAACACTAACAGTGGGACAACCCTAACTTCACCGAGGACCTGAGTGAACAGCACTAACAGCAGGACAACCCTAACTTCATGGAGGACCCGAGTGAACAACACTAACAGCAGGACAACCCTAAATCAGATCTCTGCTCCGAGGATGTGTTCAAGGCAGGCATCAGTTATTTAGTATCACTGCCAAAAGGGCAGAGGTGAAATCTAATCGCAAGAAAAAATCAGGTAAAACCGATTGAGGGACATAATACGTGGCTACAGAACTGTCCTGTACACTTAAAACATATAACTGTCACGGAAGACAAAGTAAAGCTATCATGGATTAATGGAGGCAAAGAGACTAAATGCAAAGCATGATCCAGGATTGTGTCCAGGATCAAAAGGAAAAGCAGCTAGGACAGAACCATTGAGACAGCTGGGAAGGAACTGTGAAGGCAGAGGGACACTGACTAGAAGAGACACAGATGTGGCCAAGTAGATGGCTCAGTGGTAAAATGCCTGCCACAGCATGAGGACCTGAGTGTGGATCCCCAGCACATATGGAAAGGTCAGGTGAGCTGGTAGACACCTGAAGCCCAGCACGGAGGGCGGGGGAGGGGCTAAGGAGTCAGAGACATGTGTGTCCTGGGGTCTGCAAGCTCTGGTGTTACCCTGTATCAAAATGTAAGGTGGAGAGCAACAGAGGGAGGCAGGCAACATGGACAGCTGTCCTTACACACACACACTTGAGCAAGCACTCCATATATACACATCTATACGCAAAATTAACAAAGTTTAAAGGAAACGAATGCGTAGACATGTGGCAAACCAATACTGCAGTGCCACAGTACGACAAAAACTTACACATTTTCCCCATCTACATGGAGTCTTTTCTTTTTTCTCTATTCAGCATCTCCTCTGACACACAAATCATCCCTTCAGGGTTGTTTTATTATGATGTTTATTTTATAAATTGAGGCTCATGAACACTAAGCATGGTCCATGGTCTGACATTTGTAAGCCATCTGACCATGTTATGGGACCTGCAATTTTTGAGTCTTCTTCATGATAAAATGGGATAGTGATATTTACTTGACAAGACTGCAAAGATTACATGAGATCATTTTTGCCAACGAATCCCAGCCAGCAGAAGGACTTGAATAGACTCCATTCAGCTCCCAAGACAGTCAGCTTATCTTTATATGCGGTCAACACCAAGGCAATTATTTCCTATTCAAAAGGCTCCACAGCTGCCCACTGGTGTCCACAGCAGGAAGGTTCAAACAGCCACTCAATCCCATCCAAAGCCATGTGTGTAGCTGTCGGTCTGGATCAGTTTTGAGGTCAGAAGGCTGACTATGAGGTCAGAATATTAAGATTTATGACTACATGGGACAAATTAGGGCTCAAACCAACATTCTACCAACAAAAGCCCTACCTGAATCTCCCTTAGCCTCTACATGTTGAGAGTGGTAAGTGTGGTTCTGGTTTAGGCCCCCTGGATTCTGTCACAGCTTTCTGGAGTCTCTGCTGCACCCAATCCCTCCCTCATCTCTCAAAAATGTCCTTTTGAAAGTCCGTGAGGTTATTCTGTGTTCCATTACTTGGGCCCCAACTCCTTAGGAGCCTGGGTACTGAGCACAGCTCTCCAGCCTCTTTGAATTGGTGGAATTATCCACAAAAACTTGCATGCTCTTCTCATGGAGATCCCTACCCCATGGACAGCACCCTATTCCAGCACACCACTCATCGTAATTCTGGGGAGGGGAGAGAGGGAACACACAAGGAAAGATGCTGCTTACTTTAGTTAACTAAGCCCAGTTCTATGTACTTTGTGTGGATTAACTTGTTATAGCTCTGCTTTATAGATTAGTTGAGAAATAGGGTAAATCTTTTTTTTTTTTTTTTTTTTTTTTTTTTGAAACAGGGTTTCTCTGTAGCTTTGGAGCCTGTCCTGGAATTCCCTCTTGTAGATCAGGATAGTCTCGAACTCACAGAGAACCACCTGCCTCTGCCTCCTGAGTGCTGGGATTAAAGGCGTGTGCCACTACCACCTGGTTTAGGGTAAATACTCGGACTAAGAAAGAGCAAAGAGCTACTAAGTGGTCAAGCCGCCCCAGAAGCAGTTGCTCCATCCTTTGGGTCTTGCCATCAAGATAGCACTATTCCCCTTGGCACTAAGTGGTTCTCACATGTCCATCACACTTTATGCAGATAATAACTGGGCCTCATCATCTCTGTCTTCAGAGCTTTGCACAGTGCCAGGCACACAGTAGGTCCTATCAGATGTCTGCTGAGTAGAAGTTCACCATTTGTGTACTTTCCACCGCAGATGCTAACGGGGTGCATGGAGCATTTATCTCTGAGCTTGCCCACTCCTTATGGTTTCTGACAAATGCTTTCAGTTCTGTAAATAATGGGTGAATTCAGATGACCATTTATATGTTCAGAGTCTAAGTCAGGAGCTAACAGAAAGGTCCCCTAAGACCCGGCAGGAAGATCTCACAAAGTTGAGGAAAAGCCCCCTGGATGACCTCACAGGGTGGAGGCACGTAGAAAGCTGGCTATAGCGAACAGGAGGCAGCAGCACACATTGCCTTGCTGTCTCAGTTCTCTCCACAAGAATAGGCAACTGCTGCAGGGATGAACATTTGTGCACAAGACTCAGAAATCTTTGCTTCTGCTGCAGCTTCTCAGCAGAGCTCACTGCCAAGGTGCAAGTCAACTGAATGTCTGTGACACTCTCAGGCCCCTAATGGTAAGGAAATTTTACTTTTGCCCTCTCCCCACACCAAACACAGTCTCCTGTATCTCCAGTTACCCTTAAAGTTACTTTGTCACCAAGGATGACTCTACGATGCTGAACTTCTGATTCTCCTGCCCCCACCTGGTGACTTCTGGGCATCTATCACCAGGCCTGGTTCACGCAGTGCCAGGTACAGAGCCCAGGGTTTCCTGCATGTCAGGCAAGCTCTAGACCAGCTATGTTGTATCTCCCAGCCAGCACTTTGACTTTTTAAATGAAAATAAAACAGAATCACTGAGATCAGATCCTAAAGTTACATTCTTGCTAAAATTAAAAGTGAAGTGACCTGGTCTGACGAGTTCAGTCTAGGTACAATCTCCAAGTCAATAGATGAGCACGTTGCTGTTGTCCCCAGGGGAATCCTGTGGGAGCCCCACAGCCTGCAAGGGCAGCCCTGGCCTAGTCATCCTCAAGACACCTTCTTGGTCCAGAGTTGTAAACTGTTGGGTTCTGTGCTTGGCTGCATATCCCTGACATCAAAATAACTCCTTCCTCACTGATGACACATTTTCATGGGCATGATAGTCAGCCACTGCAGTGCAGAGGTTCCGGAATAACACGTGCAGCAGACTGCATTTTCCACAATGTCTGCACAAACACCTCCCATTCTACAGGCTCTTCCCTTAGGGTGAGGTTCATTTCTCCTTCAGTGTGACTGCCCTTAACGTCCAGCCACAAGGTCAGGAGCACACTAAAATTATCATGAGCTAGTTTTGTAATTTAATTGGTGCACATTAATCGTACAAAACATTGACATTTTCACACATGCATGTAAATGTACTTATATTATCTCCCCCCTCCCGTTGGTCGCCCTGACCCATTACTCTTCCCAAATAATCCTTCTACCTTCATGACTTTCTTTTAAATCTAGATTCTGAATGTGACAGAAAACATGTGATACTTGTTTTCCTGAGTCTGGACCAACACAAAATCATAAACTTACTTAACCTTTGTGATTTTTTTTTTTTTTTTTGATAACTCCACTGCACAGTTCTGTAGACAACATCACGTGTCATGCTGAAAGGACAGACATGCCTGGCAGGGGCTGTGAACAACCACAGCTGACAGTACAGAACGTGATTTCACTCCTGTGGTCTCAAGGAGCTCAAGCTGGCTGCTGAGCTGAGAGAACACAGGAACACATTTTCCCCAGAGCCTCTACATAACTTCTGGACCACCTGACACCTCGATTTAGGCTTTGTGAAATCATAATCCAAAAACACAGCTGGTTCCACCCAGACTCCTGACTTCTATAACTATTAACTGATAAATACATACTGTTGAAACAAGACGGGAAAGATGGGGCTGGAGAGATGGCTCAGTGGTTAAGAGCACTGGCTGCTCTTCCAGAGAACACGGGTTCAATTCCCAGCACCCACATGGCAGCTCACACCTGTCTGTAACTCCGTCTGTAACTCTAGCTCCAGGACTTCTGATATCCCTAAACAGACACATATCCATGAAGGGGGAAAAAAGGAGGGGAAGATTATTGATAAAGTAACGGGCAGGTTTCAGCAGCACACAGCGTAAAGGACAACAACTGGAGGGGTCAGTGACAAAAGGGTGGAGCTGGTGGAAGGGCGACAGGCCGACTAACTTCCTCTGGACTCTTCTGCTTCCTCCTGTACCCCAAGCCCAACACTGGAGGGTTGTAGGAATGTCTACTCACTAGACAAACTACTATACATGTACTTTTTTTCCCTATCACTCTGAGAAGTGACAGCCTTACTGAGCTCTCATGTAAGTAAACAATCTGTCAAGAGCACACATGGAAACCCTAAAACACACGTTGTGATGGGGAAAGCCGAGCCTCCAAAAGCTATACCACACACATTTCTCTCTTCAAGTTCTTTTTAATATAGATCAGGGAGTGTTGCACATCCACAATAATTCAACACTATTTCTGAATCACTTCTGGTCCTCTTGACTCCACCTCCTAAGATCTGGGATTACAGACACATGGCACTACACCTGGTTTATGCAGTGCTGGGGATCAAACCCAGGGCTTCCTGCAAGCTAGGGAGTGGTACATTATCAACTGGACTACAGCCCCTGCCAGAGCTCAAATACACATATCTTCAAGTTTCTTTTTATTTTATGTGTATGTGTGAGTACCTGTCTATATGCATGTATATGCTCTTCATGCATGCCTGGTGCCCAGGGATACAAAAAGAGGGCTCAGATCCTCTGGAACTGGAGTTACATACCACTGCCCACACTGCCACTATTGGCCAGGTGCATCAGGAATTAAAATCGGAAGACTGCGAGGCCTTAGGACCTGGCTTTTCAGTCAGTCAGAAAGCCACCGTAAGAGTCCAGGTAACAGCAGGCTTGACCTCTGACCCTATCACCTATTCATTCTATGAACCTGGACATGTTACTGCAACTGTCTTAGTTCCAGTTTCCTCATATGTGTAACAGGAACCATAGTAACAACCCCAAGACTCCCTGATGATTGACCTTAATTCCTCACACAGCTTGGGTATGACAGGCGCTCATACCCAGGCTCACCTTTTGTCTACTGGCTATGTAACACGGAAGTGTAAAATTGCAGAGGCAAAGAAACATTTTCCCAGGACTTTTTTTTTTAATTTTCATTAACAAAAATTATAGAGAAAAGAAAAATAACTCTTCCAAACATTCAAAATTTAACTCTCTATGTGTTAGCCATTATAGCTTCATGAACAAAATGTTGCTGCTTCCATCAACTACTACAATGGCTTTATTTCGGAAAGAGGCTCAGTGATGTGTCCAGATTTATCACAGAGGTGGAGTCATCACCACAAGACATCTCTTCAGTGAACTGTAACATCTGTGCAAGTAACAGCAAAGGTGTGCACAAAAGATTTTTAATGGACTTGTGGGGTTGCAAAGCTGGCTCAGCAGTTAGGAACACTGGCCACTCTTCCAGAGAACCTGGGTTCAATTCCCAGCACCTACATGGTGGGGTGGCTTACAGTCATCTTTAACTCGAGAGATCAGATGTCCTCTTTTGGCTTCTATGGGCATACAAACATGCACATGGTACACCGATATATATGCAAGTAAGATACGCATATGCATAAAAAAATAAAATTTAAAATCTTTTTTAACTTGGACTGAGGATATTGCTCAGTTGGTGTAGCGCTCACCAGGCATGCATGAAGCCCTAAGTTTGACCATCAGTACCACACAAACTGGGTACAATGGCAGCAGATGTCTGTAATCCTAGTCCCCAGGAAGTGGAGGCCAAGGGTCAGGAGTTCACATGACAAGTGTGAAGCTCCAGGAGACCCCTTTTCTTTTCATATCAGGAGAGAGAACTGGAGGGACGTTCACTCACTGTACATTTAGTGAACACTTACCATGTGCCCAGGTACCATTACAGCACAAGAAAGACAAAGATGGCGACAATGTTCTTGTCTCCGAGGAGTTAAGAACGACTTAAAGCCTGCTTTACTAATAGTTCAAAGTTGGTTGGACGATGAGCAAGGGGTAGGGCGTGGCATGGGTAACTGTGTAGGTCTTGGTACTAGAAGTCCAAGTTTGAATCCCGACTCCACTATGAACAAACTATATGGACCCTGCACAAGCTCCCTGTTTCTCACCCCAAACACAGCAATAACAAGAGTTGCTATTTTGCTAGGTTTTTACGAGACTTGAGTTTTTGTAGTACATGTAAAATGCTTACAGCGATATCTTCACAAAGAAAGCACCCAGGATGTGACAGCTGTTCCTAACACCCATAAGACATCAATCTCAGCTCTGACAGCTGAGTATACTTTTAAATTTGATCATCCCATCCAACCGCCTCTAACTTCTTATAGCAGCTGACAACCACCCTGGCTTTCCTATTTGCTATGTCCTAGTGGCTTTCAATGTATATATCATTAAGGTTTATTTTATTCTCTAATAACCTTTTTAGCTTACTAAGTCAATGGTTCAGGGACCTTACCTAGGAGATCGGTGGGGAAGGCAACTCCAAGTGCTTCCTCTCATGTAAATACTCAGACATGAACTACGAGGTGACATGGAGCATGACCACCAAGGGCTCCTCCCATGTGCAGATGGGCGACTGGACCTAGGGTACATACCTAGGGACATGGAGGGCCCATCTGAAAGTCAGAGAAAAGAAGGTCTGCTGTGAGCTTCCCTCAGCTGCCTGAAAAAGGCAAGCACATGTATATAAATAAGGAGAAACAACAGAGGGGCCTGTGACTGGTGGCAGCCATGCTGAAGAGCACTAGGCACCACGGGAAACAGGCAGTTCATCTGCACTTCGAGTTCCAATGCTCAAAACAGTAATTACTACCTCTCCTTCCCAGCCCCACATCCGGCTGCCCTCCAAGAGTCAGTTCCTGCACCTCCATTTTCCTGCAGTCACCCCTGTTTCATCCCCTCAAGGGCAGCCACTGAGTCCTGCCACTCTGCATCCTGGGTCTTGCCCTGCTGCTCCTCACTGCCACTGAGCTGCAGCCCTGAGAACACGTGTCCTGGATGACTGCAACAGCGTCTAAGCATTTTCTCTGCACGTTAACAATTCTCTGCAATCCTCTGGGGTCCAAGGTAACCTTTGTAAATCTCAGCTCAGGCTAGCACCTCCCCTGCTCAAAGCCTGCCAGTGGCTCCCCTGTGTCTACATGAATCCTCCAGCCAGAGACTTCCGTGCTCATCAATGAGCAGGCACAGCTCACCTTCAGTGCCCCATTATCTCACTGCATCTCCTCCCAGCTCTGTGCTCCAGTCAAAATGGATAGTGCACTGGTGACACCAAGTGTCTCTGCTGGCTTCACCCTTTTTATGCTTCTCCCATTTCAGCCCCTTCTGGGGAAAAACTGCCACCCTCCCACTCAGTGGAATCTAACTTCATGAAGTCTTCCTGGACCCCTGGCTAGAAGACATTTAGCTCACAAGACTATTCAGAGGTTAAATACGACCGAGATGTCAATCACCACTGCAGCACAGGTCTCCCAAAACTAAAGCCTCGCAGGCCTTAAAGTCTGCAGGAGACACATAGGCAGGCTCATGCTGGGGCCACTCATACTGCAGATGCAGGATTAGAATGTGAAAGGGCAAGAACATGTACCACGATGGATTCTGGAGTTAGAGCTGTTTGTCTATCTGCTTGGGGACAGGGTCTCAGACTTACAGAGATAGACCTGCCTTTGTCTCCTGAGTGCTGGGATTAAAGCATGAACCTCCAAGCTTGGCCCAATTCCTGGAATTTAAGCTGAAAAGCAGGGCAGTGTTTGAAGCCTATTAGTGTCCACAATGGATGAAGAACAAAGGCCTAGGAAGTGACTAAAAGGTGATCCAGTGATCCAGGACAAAAAGCATGCCCACCCATTGTGGGACAGACAGGAACACCTGAACTTCCAGAAATGCCCAGGGGGAAGATGGCAGAGTTGGGAAGTGCTGAAAAGACTCCATGACAAGAGGACTCTCCCAAGCTGAGTCATAGGGACTTCAGGCCTAGGAAGCTGGAACAGGCTGGCCAGGACAACAGAGGGTACTCTCCTGGAGGGTGGGGAAGGCACAGGAGAAGCAGCGCATGTAAGGAAACATGAGAACATATTGTTTGGAGGTGGTACATACACAGACAGGAATGGGAAACTGCAGTCTGATCATTGTGAGTGACCGGGAAGCCACTTTATCAGTATGTGTGAATACATTCATGCATGTTTGTATGGGGGGAGGTAAGTACATGTGTATATGTATGTTTGTGGGGGTGTACATGTGTATACATGCATGTGGGAGCCAGAGACAACCATGAGCATCATTTTCAGAAATGTTACCCACCTTTGGGACAGGGTCTCAATGGGCTGGAGCTCACCACTCAGGCCAGCCAGCTGATCAGGGAGAACCAGAGCTCCTTCGGCTCCACTTAACCAATTCTGGGACTATGGGCACACACCACCTTTCCTGGCAGTTTTATGTGCGTTGTAGGGGTAGAACTCAGGTCCTCATGCTTCTGAGACAGGCACCTCATCAACGGACACACACACACACACACACATGCACACGCACACACATAGGCATACATGCATGCCAGCCTCTCAGAAGCCATCACAGAGACAACTGAAAAGACCTTTGTGAACAGGAAGACTTCCAAGGATGACCACATCCCTTTCTGGGGATAGGGATGTCTACCATGCACCAGACAACACCTGCCCAGAGCAGGGGATTTCCAAGTGACCTCTCCTCCCTCACCCTGAAAAGCCATGTCTATGTCCCAATAGGTGCTCCCAGAAGGGGTCCTAGATCGGTTAGGTCAGAGTGTCAGTGCCTCTTCCACATTAAGAGTTGGTTTGTTTGGAAAGGAAATGCCTAAAACCCAATGCAGCATCAGGGTCTGAAATGTACTGACTGGATGGCTTCGGGTTTGTCACTTAAATTCTCCAGGCTTCCAGTGTTTTATTCGGTAACCACATTAACCATATTCCATACGCTAGGAAAATCCAGGCAATTTCAGGTGTGTGAACTGTAAGATCCACAGCTCTGCAATATCTAAAGCCACAGGTCAAGCTGGCCTTCTCCTTGCAAAGCCAAGGCTGTACAGAAACAAGAAACCAGGTGCAGGAGGAAGTTTAGGGGAAGGACAGACACTTTGTCAGGCCCCAGTCACAAGAAACTCTAGCTAGAATATTAGAGCTGGCCTGGGGATGGGAGGTAATTAATCTTGAATGCAATAAAAATATTCAATTCATTCATCTGAGAGAAACGACAAGACAGAAGATAGATATGTGCTTTTTCCCTCCCTGTTCTGACAAGGTTGTTCTGGATGGATCATAGAACATTTAATGAACATTTAATATGAGAGCCTGAGATGTAAACAAGTAGGTGATGAGCAGCCTGAGCAGGCAGCAGCAGAAGCTGACACTGGAGAATCAACACAAAGGACAGACCCATTTGTAACCAAGCAGGTGGCAGCGGAAATGACAAGATGGGAATAGATCCATGGGGCACTGCGGGGCTAACATCATGGGATTTACTAAGGGAACAGATACAAAAGGAAGGACAAGTTACACATAAAGTACCCGGGTTTGTCAACCCGGTCAACACCAGGTCTGGGGAGGGTGGGGTCAGCACAGTAGGCACGAGGAAAGACACAGAGCGAAGGGAATGGGGAGTCTCTATGTCCTGAAAGTGTACAAGGGTCACAGCCATCAGCAGTGAACACTATAATCCTGCCCTCATGTTGTGAAACAGACCTTGATGGCATGACCATTTCTGCTCTGAGCCTAGCATGGAAGAGGGGAACCAGGGACGGGTGGATTTCTATTCCAGGATGTGCTCAGGAGTTGAGGTTGCAGCAAAGCAGTGTGAGGAGGAGATGCCTTGGGGCCGGTGTTAGGTTAGTGAACCATACACTTTCTTCCTCTCACAGGACTGGGCCATCAGAAAAGCAGAAAAACATTTCCAGAGGCAGCCCTGAGTGAAAGTTCTCAAGGGAAAAAGGCTTTAGGCTTTCCCAGCCACCCTAACAAGTGTCCATGACAGAGAGACTGCAGGCAGGCATGACTAGCTCAGGAAAGACTATCTGAAGCCTTTGTGTGCACTGCACCTTCCCTGCAGATCCTCAGCTTGCTGCCCTCTATGTGACCTCTCTCTTCTCTACCCCTTCCAACCAGGTCTGTTCACAGGACTCCAGTGACGAGTCCTGATGTAACCTCAAAATAAGAATATGAAGAAATGTTGCAACTGCACTGGCCTCTGTGTGAAACCCTTCCTAGATGCTAAGACACCAACCCTCTTCTTGCCTCTCCTCTAACAAGCCCCACTCCAGGCAAGGCCTCCTGTGCGAGTGGATATAACCTTCCAAGTCCATAGGAACGGCTCCAGGGCATCATCTAACACACCACAGGACAACACAGCATAGAAGACAATAGTGTGAGGCCTGCCACTGTCTGTTCCATCACCTTATTCCCAAGGTCACAGGAAACCCATTTTCATAACCAGAATGGCTAAGGACAATTCTGGTGAACTCTTTTGTCCATGTGTTCCACTTTGGTCCAGTGAGAGACTACTTGATATCTGAATGACCAATTATCTCCCACAACATGTTGGCCTTGAAAGATCCTATCGAAATAGTTCATTTGGTACATCTGTCAGCAAATGGGCACAGAGTCCTTCATTTCAGTACCTCAATACCTGGTCAAAAGATACCATGCTGAGTTAAAGTCCTCCAAAAGATATGGGGAAAATTGTTAGACAGACTGTTTTTATTCCACCCTATGATTTCTCCTCAAAAGGGAAAGATATACTGTATAGAGTAAAAGTGTTCAAACAAAGGTTGTCATTAAAGCAAATCTCAGTACATTTAAGTAGAAATTATTGAAAACAATTTCTCAACGAAATGAGCCAAATTTTCTCATAGAATTACATAAAGGCACAACAGTCTGGGTTCTTGTCACTGGGCTTTTTCAGTTCTGAGAATCTGCCTTTTCACTGAGTTGAGACACATACCTACCAAGTATTATCAAGAAGACCCATGGCTAAGCAGGTGTACGCCAGCCTGCCAGGGTTGACCTGGAGGCGAGTTGCACAGCTGGGATCTGGGTAACCCTGAGATCCTAAGATCTGAGGTTAGCTGGGCCCACTGCTCCTTCCCTAAGTGTGTGACTTATGGGTGGAGCATGTCAGGTAAACTCCGACTTTACACACAGGACTAAAACCTAAAGGAGACTTGAATGTTCTTAGAGTGGCATTAGAAACAAGAACACATATACAAATGGGCATGGCATGGTTCTAACAACGCTGTGCTGGCCCACATTCTAGTTTTTCCTGTCTATGCCTTAGCTGGCCATGTGAATGAACAGCTAGATTCTTGGGGGCCCAGGCAGTCTCCTATTCTGAGACAGACTCCAGCTCCACACTACCAAGGAGGTCACTGGTATCTAGAAAGCAGTCCCGAGATCTGCATGGTAAGAAGCTCTGATGATCTTTCCTCTATCCCTTCATCTCTTGACCAACCTCAGTGCCTTCAAGAAGCTTCCCCTGTCCTTCTGGCATAATTACTCACCCCTTTCTCTGGGAGCTCAGCACAAGAATATAACATCCTGGGGGGAAGGAGGGTGAGATATGGAGGGGGCAACAGGAGACATGCAAACAGAAACAACCCTGCCACCCAGCTTCTCAACAGACCAGCTCTGGAAAACCAAAAGCCTTGATGGTTTAGAAAACTAGTGGCTAATGATTTCTTTTGAACCAGTCTCTGGCATTTGTTACTGAGCCAGAAACCACCCCCTGCTCCTGCCGCTGCCCCCAGGCTGTCAGGTATAAAAGCTTTGTCCATCCATAGAGAAACAGAAGGCAAAATGGCCACAGGAACAATCACCTGCAAAGGGGGAGGGGAGGCTGCAGCACTGAGCTGGGTGGGGGCAGGGTGCTCTGAGGCTCAGGCAGTAGGAGACAGTGCCATGCTGTGGCCACCTGCCGCCTCTGCGCTGCCTTCCGCAGCCTCTGCAGGTAGCGGAGGCCTGGTTCCTGACCCACTTTCCTCCCCTTCTCTAGCATTCGGTGGTGATGCTCCTGGCATGCCAATCAGCTACTGCAGCCGGCGGTGCAGCTTGTTACAACAAATTCACAGTTCCTAGTAAACTCAGTGGAAAAGTACTGCGCTGAGCAGCCCTAATTAAACTGACGCAATTTCCACAGTCACACAAGAAAAGATAACACTGACGAAAAATAGAGAAAGAAAGAAGCCATGAGTTTGGGGGCTGGTGAGGCTGACTGTGGTTGTAAGACACTTGAAGGAGCCTTTGCAGCCTACGTTCTCCAAGTCCAGAGCCCTGAGTGAGATTCTGAAAGTGCAGGAAAGGACAAGTCTGCAGGCTGTACTACACTACCTCTCACCCCATGACCTTGGACAAGCTATTCCTGACTTGGAGAAAAGAGGAAATATCAGCTGGAATGTTGCTAAAACAGCCCATGAGTCTTATTCTCTAGATTGTCAAACTTATGACAAAAAAAATATAAAAAACAAAAACAAAACAAAACTCCACATACTGTTACCAGAACTCGCGAAAAAACCGAAATAGAGACTTCTGTTTTAGTTCCATTTTGGCTGCCAGCTTATTGTGACCTTGGGCAAACCACATGACTCCTAGAAATGTCAAAGTCTTCATCAGAAGAAGAGACAGGGTTGGGTAGACTCTAAAGGGGAAATTCCAACGCCAGTGCTCTACTCCATCCCATAAAAGGCTGGGGACATCAGCCCTGTTTTCTCAGTACCACTGTTTATAGTGACCCATATTGAACTTTCTCTTCTCTGCAGAACCAGCTAAGAAGTGACTGTCAGGTAAAGGAAGTGGATGGAAGGGACATAGAGGCAGAGAAATGCAAGGTGGGGCAGAAGAGCACTAGACACACAGACAGCTAATCAGTAGGAGCATCTAGATACCCACCCCTGCACATCTGTTATTTCTACCAACACCTCAGCTCAACTTGGGCCTCAGTCGCTGCCACAGCCCTTCATCCTGACATCAGCGGTCTTCCCTAAGCACTGTCCTAAGCAGAAGGCCAACAACTCCTGCACTACAGCTTTCTAAGAAGACCTCCTCGGCAGCATAAGTCATATCACCTCCCTCCTCTGTCAAGGCCGAGGAGCTGGCCATTCTCTAAACATGCAATGCCCTGTCCCCATATACATACCTATTTGTGCCTATCTACAATTCCCCAACCACTACTGCCACCCACCCACTCACTGAAGCAACTTCAACTCATCCCATGGGCTCAGTTTAGATACAATCTGCTGTTGGGAGACATCTCTGATTCCTGGATCTGAATTGCATGGACCTCTCCTGCACTTCAACAAGCATCTTCCATTTTTACCATCACAACTTTTGCCATGTTGAGAGATCCTGTAGTTGTTTTTTTTTTTTTTTTTCAAACTCTTACTCTTTTGGCTCTTTGTGGGGCCCGCTACCCAGCTCCCAAATAAATATATGAAAATTTTTTTTTAAGTTTTATTTATTTATTAAGTATACAGTGGTCTGCCTGCATATGTCCCTGCAGGCCAGAAGAGGGCGTCATATTTCATTACAGATGGTTTTGAGCCACCATGTGGTTGCTTTGGAAGTATAGCCAGTGCTCTTAACCTCTGAGCCATCTCTCCAGACCAATACATGAAATCTTATTCTTTCTTATGAATGCCTGGCCCTAGCCTGGCTTGTTTCTAGCCAGCTTTTCTTAAATTATCCTGACTACTTTTTGCCTCTGGACTTTTACCTGTCTCTATTTCTATATATCTTTTCTTTCCTTCTTACTCCATGTCTGGTTGTATAGCTGAGTGGCTGGCCCCTTCTTTTCTTACTCCTTCATCCTCTTTCCAGGTTCCTAATTTTATTTAATCTCTAAATAAAGAGAGATTTATTGCCAGTCTCTCCTATCCTTTTTCCTGCCTTGCTATTGGCCATTCAGCTCTTTATTAGACCAATCAAGTGTTTTAGACAGGCAAAGTAACATAGCTTCACAAAGTCAAACAAATAAAAGAATTGCATCGTTAAACAAATGTTCCACAGCATAAACAAATATAACACATCTTAAAATAATTTTGTAAACAAGCCCCTATTCCTTGGTCTCTTCAACCATGTTGGAAGCTCTTGGACCTTCCATAGCTTAAATACAGTGCATCTACTTCAGAAATGGTTTTTGGAGCTGGAGAACTGGCTCAGTGGTTAAGATTACACATGGCTCTTACAGAAAACCTGCATTTAAAAACACTTAAAATGGTTCCCAGCACTTAAACAGTGGCTCACAACCATCTCTAACTCAAGTTCCAGGGGTTCATAAACATACATTCAGACAAAACATTTCATACACATAAAATATGCAAATCTTAAAGAAGAAATCCTTGATGAATGAGTGCTGGGTACACAAAGAAGGAAACTGGAGACCACTGGATGAGAGAGGGAGCCTTCTATCAGCAAAGAAGCAAGACAGACAAAAGCATTAAGAAACACAGACAAACTAGGAGACCAAGCAAGGTCAGATCTGATGCCAGGGAAATGAAAGCAGAAACCAGCAGGTGCTCAGGATGGCGGGTGGGACTCTAGAGCCAGCTAGAAAGCCTGGGCACCTCAGAATTAGAGACGAACAAACTCCTGCTGGGATCTATGAAATTTCCTCAAAACTGAAAAAAGTATAGAAGCAGCAGACAAAATAATAAAAGGTTTAACCTATAATCACAGAAGAAGCCTAGGGCTAAAGCCAGAATGAGCCAAAGGAAAGCACAGCTAAGAGGAGCCTGGAAGAGTTATGGAGGAAGGGCACCACCCACTAGCACTGCGACCTTGCACAAGCCTTTTGTTCTTTGTCTGGAAACCTTAGACTGGTAAAATGGGAACACAGCACTGTCTCAAGGAATCCTCCAAAGGAACACAGGAGTCACACTGTGCTTTATAGATGCAGAAACAATGCACCTGGCACCCACTGCTGAGTGCTGACCAGAGCTCCTCTTTCCCAAGGTGTCCAGTACTCACCAGTGAACCTAGACTCCCCAGTGTCTATAAAGGATGTACTCAGAAGGACACAAGGGACCCAGTGTGTTACAAATCCCAGGGGAGACACTTCTGAAAAGGGCAATGCTAACTCAAAGGAATGGCACAATGAATGAACTTTCAAGCTGGAATGCCCCAGCCAGGTGACTCAGGATAAAGTTGATAGCTTGGGTGATCATGGCGTGGGTATGGATGCCTTTTCCATGGTGTGGTTAAGGAATTGGTGTATCCTGAAACTTGGAGAAAGGACACACCATCCATCCATCCATCCATCCATCCATCCATCCATCCATCCATCCACCGATCCAGTATAAGAACATCTATTGTACTGGCAAATACATTGCTTGGCAAAACAGAGGAAGAAACAATATGAAATGACATGTGCCCTCCCAGGATGTCTAATATATGAAAGGGATAGAATACACACAAAGCAACTTTGAAAAAATAAATATAAATAAAAATCTGACTGTGGATCACTGTCAAATACGCCAATACAGACATCAGGGCAGGGACTGGGAAGGTGCAGGGGCCTTGTGCTGTTGGATAAGTAGAAAAGACTTCTCATAGCAGATAAAATCTGAGTTGTGCTTTAAAGATGAGACTATATTTAGGTAAAAGTTAGGAAGGGAAAAAGAGCACCTCAAGTCTATGGCAGCCTCCATCTACCCACCCACCCGTACATACATATATAATACATACATACGCCCGTCTATCCATCCACCTACCCACTCACCCACCTGTACATACATATTACATAATATATATTATATACCATATTATGCAACATATAACATAATATATATAATACATCCATCCATCCACTCACCCATCTACCTATATATCTACCCCTCTACCTAACCACCCACCTAACCTTCCATTCACTCATCCACCCACCCACCCATCTACCCATCCTTCCATCCATACACTTACTGGACACAAATTCTGCTCCAGAAGCAGCACATTTAAACTGTACAGGAGGGGAAAGGGCAATGGCAAGAGAGCTTTACATGCCACAGGTACCTCTTTCCACCCCACCCAAATCAACTCATTTAATCCCCTTGACAGCCCTATAGGTAACTTGCTGTCCTGAGTCTTTTCTGTGGGGTGGAGCCATTGAATAACTTGTTCAAGTTGAAGCTATTTGGTTTGGGGAAGTTTTGTTTTAACAGTTTTATCAAAGTGTTTGAAGTACAGGCTCACTGGACTCAAGACAAGGGAAACACTTCCAATTCCTTAGCCACCCCAGGCACTTGCAATAATGACTTTATTGGGAGAAATAAGGAATTCTTATTACCAGATGGGCAGGTAGACGGATATTAGATTGAAGTTTAAAAATGACAAATTAGTTTGGGATATAATTATAGTTTATATTCAGTAAATAGCCAGAAACAAAGGACAAGAGAGGGGCATGGCATAGGAAGATGGTGCTGACACTGACTTTAGAATCATAATGAAAAGGAGAAAGCTCCACGTGAGGGCTGGGGACAGAGGAGACAAAGTGGGGCAAAGAACTCAGTTCAGGGAACAGTGGAGAAGAGAACAGACAGCGAGGGAAACACAGACGTGATAGCATAAGTAAGAAATACAAGATATTTTGAAAATCATAAAAGAACTTTCTAGAAAGCCAGACACCTCAGAAAAGTCAAAGAAAATGAAGATCTGTGTAACACACCAGGGTAGAGTTGACGGATTGGAGACATGACTCAGTAGGTAAGAGAGAATGCTGTTCTTGCAAAGGACCAGAGCTGGGTTCCTGGCACCCACGTGAGGTGGTTTTCACACGTGTAACTGCAGCTCCAGGGATCTGACTCCCTCTTCTGGCCTCGGCAGACACATGCACACATGTGCCCATATACACAAACAGACACATAAATAATCTTTTTAAATATTAAAAATTACTGTCAGAGGTAGGGGGAACCTCTGAAATAATCATCTAATTTGTATCTGAGAAGAAAAATGGAATCAAGAAGATTACAATCTAGTCAACAATAATTATTGTACCAATATCAGTTTATTGATTTGATATTATCCTATGGCTACATAAAATTCTTTAAAAGGGATCAAGGTGAAGGGTACACAAGATGGCTTGCATCTACTTTCCTATGGGACTACAATTATTTCAAGATGTAAAGGTTTTTTAAAAATAATAAATTAACTTAACAGCTAATGTATATCAGTCATGGTGCTGGATGTTTCACTAATGATTTGTCATTTTAATCTTCAAATAATCCTAAAAAGATGAGATTCTCATTTTATAGCTCACACAGATGAGATGTTTAGTAAGAGAGTTCCCAAAGACACACAGCCGGGTAACGAAGGTAGCAAACCACTGACCTCCCTGTGCGTGCAGCCAGCCCATCTGAGTTCTCACTTGAACAAGCCCCTGCTTCCACATTCTCTGTCTATATTACTTTAGAGTAAGCCACCATACTTTACCCCAGACCCAACTTTCTCATAAGTGAAGTGCAGCAATAACTCCTGCCCTAATTTGGCAGTTTCTGCCAGATTCCAAAAACAAAAAGGGTGTGAAATCTCACAAATGGTTAAGACTGTCTCAAAGACATTCTTTAGAAACTGTGAATAAGGTCAGGCTAGGTCGGACAGACAGAGCAAAGAGAAAACAGTCTATATCAGCCACTCTTGCTTGCCTGTCCTTCTGGGCAGTGTATGACCCTGGTGAGGCACTGGTACCAGCACCAGTAGAGGCGGCCCTCTTCCCACAAGCCTGTATCAGCAACATTAGACCCGTCCTCCTTTCCCCTGCTGCACCTTTCCTAGCCTCACACACACATGGTGTTCTTGTCTATGCAAATGCCCTGTGCCTATAGCATTCTGCCACAAAGCTACTAAAATAGATCATGGCTCCCGGCCCCAGACCCCTAGCTAGGCTGATGGTTGGCCTCAATACACCAGAGCATAAAAACCTGCTTGCCATAGCAGTCTTTAATCCCACACTCAGGAGACAGCAGACAGATCTCTGTGAGTTCAAGACCGGCCAGATCTACACAGTAGGATCCTATCTCAAAACAAAACTAACTATAAGGTACTGAAGAGACAGCTTAGCAGTTAAGAGCACTATCTGCTCTTCCAGGGGACCCAGGTTTAGTTCCCAACACCCACATGTGTAATTCCAGTCCCACCCAACTCAATACCCTCTTGCTTCTGTAGATATTTATGTAGGCAAAATACCCATATACATTTAAAATGTTTTAAAAGTGATTAGCCGCCCCAGGCAAGATGGCTCAATGGGTAAGGACACTGGCCACCAAGCCTGAGAGGAGAGAACTGGTTCCCACTAGGTGTCCTCTGACTTCCACATGGCATATATGCACAATAAATATATATATGTAATAGCAATTTAAAACAGAACGAGAAGCACTAAATTCTGTTAGATCTCACGGTACTGCAACTAGCACCAAAGCAGAGTCACACACACTGCAGATGAAGATGCCTGACTCCAGGGTAGCTCTGATGGTAATGACTTCCGCCTGGAGCAGTGCTTTCCATATACAATTAGCTTTCATTTCAGGAAGGGCTCAATCTGCACTGCTGATTCCTCCGCCACACATAGGAAAATGCTGGGCTAGAGATGCTTTGATCGCCATGCCAGTGACTGGACCAGGACAAAGGAAGCTGAAGGCTGGTGAGGACAGCCTTACACACTGGTTATCTGGCCCTACCTCGGTACGTCTCCCCACTGTCTGAGCAGCTGTGGGCTGAACCCACACTATACAGACCACAGTAATGACCTCTGGACTGTTTTCCCTGTCGGCTCCTAAGCCACCTGCCAGTGGCAGGTGATCAGGGAAGGCTCTGATCACTTCTGTTCAAAAACCATTCTCAGTTCTCACTCACTACATAACCAAATGGAGTCCAGGCCCACGGCCTGGCATGCAGAGCCTTCTGAAATTGGCTGTGGTCAACCCTTAAGGAGTCACTTCTGTTATTCCCCTTGTGCAACTCAGGTTCTGGCCAAAATGAGCTCCCTGCTCCCTGGACACATCCTGAGCTTCCTGCCTCTGCACTTTGTTCATGCTGTGCTCTCCATCTGCAGCGCTTTCCATCCAAATCCCACCTGGATGAGCCAATGCCACCTCCTCCGTGAAGCTTCTAGGAGTGTCCTTGCCTGCCTCCCCTTCCCTGTATGACCATTAACTGGAGAACAGCTGCAAACACTGACAGCTGAGCATCACGCCCACACCTGGGCAATGAACCTTTTCAGAAGCATTTAAAGTATTTTTTAGATGCAGTTAGAGTCAGAACCAGGGCCTTGTTACATGGGGTCTCTCCCCTTGTCCTCTCATGGAGAGTCCACGATTCTCTACATCACATAATTCCTAGCATCTTATGGGATTTTTAAAAACTGTTTAGTGGATGTTTGTCTGGTGTCAGACACTGTTCCAGCTACTGAAATGGAGCAGTTATAGGATGGAACTCATGTTCTCAGGGAGCTTGCACTTGTAGTAGGGGACAAACACTAAGGGTAATATCAGGTCGGGTAACAGGCGCTGTATCATAAGGTCAGGTAATAACAGCTGTGCTGGTGAGTGGTTTTTTTTTTTTTTTTTTTTTTTTTTGTCACAAACTACAGTCAGTCACCTTGGAAGACAGAACCTCAGTTGAGAAATTTCCTCCATCCAATTGGCCTATACATATTTTTTTTTTTTTTTGGAATGATTGATGAGAGGGGGGCCAGCCTACTGTGGGCAGGTAGTCCTGGATTGTATAAAAAGCTGAGCAAGGCGTGGGGAGCAAGCCAGTATGCAATTTTCTTCCATAGTCCCTGCCTCTGCTCCTGTGAGTTTCTGCCCTGACTTCCCTCAAGAACCCTGGGGGGCTGGGTAAGCCAAATTAACTCTTTCCTCCCCAAGTTGGTTTTGGCCACTGTTTTATCACAGCAACAGTAAGCAACTAGGACAGGTGCTAGTAAAAACAAGGGAAGGGTATGGAGGCTAAAAAGAGAAGTCCTGTTTTAGAGAGGGTGGTTAGGAACAGCTTCACCTACCACAGTCTCGACCCCCATTAAGACAGCACATGGCATGACAACAAAGCCTATGTCCAATTCATGGCTGTGTCTCTCAAAGCTTCTTGTATGCTACTTAGCAATACTAGGTGCTTGTTGTACGAACATATGTGATTATTGTATGAACAACTGTTATGAACAAATGAAATAAGTAATAAGTGGCTCACTTTGCCTCCTTCATACCCTCATCATGCCCAGGGTAGTACCTGAAACACACCCGCTATTCAACAGCCCTGACAGGATAGGAAAAACTCACTGCACTGGGGACAGATGTTATGATAGCACACTTCCCAGGATTAGATCACCACACAATCATGGAGCATCAAGTTAACCTTGAGGCCCTGAAGCCAGCCTCTTCATTTCAAAGATAAAATCATGTGCAGAGAGATGATGATCCAATAGGCCAAGATCACAGAAGAGGGCTGAGGATATGGCTCGGGGAAAGCACCTGTTGTGCAAGCATGAGGACATGAGTTGGACTCCCCAGCACCCATGCAAAAAGCTGGGGGGTGCTATGCACCCATAACCACAGCACTGGGGAGGCAAAGACAGGTAGACCTCTGAAGCTCGTTGGCCAGCCAATGCAACCAAAGAGACTCTGTCTCAAAAATGAAGGGTTGACTAACACAGGAAGGCAATCAAGGTCAACCTCTGACTTCCATATGCACACACTCAAACACATACATGTGCGCACATGCGCACACACGGACACTATAGGGAAAGCTGACAGGAATCCCCAGCAACTCTAACTTCTAGTCAGAGCTTATTCTGGTTTCATTTTTTGCTGTTGTGATAAAAACAAATAAAATTTGACAAAAAGCAACTTTGGAGAGGAAGAGATTACTTTAGCTCCCAATTCCAGGTTATAGCCCATCATCATCATCTGCAGTGATGCCAGAGAGGCAGGAGCTTGAGACAGAGATCTGGTCACACAATATTCACAGTCGAGAGCAGGGAGAAATGAAGGCACCCATGCTGCCTGCTATTTGCCTGCTTGCTTTCTAGCTAGATTACATTGCACTCATACAATACAGGTCCAGGCCTAGGTAATCATTCCACCCATAGTAGTCTGGGTCTTCCTACCTTAGCAATCAAGATAATTTCCCACAGACATGCCTACAACCCAGTCTGACCCAGACAACTCATTGAAACCCTCTTCAGCTATGTGATTCAAAGTTGTGTCAAGTTGACAGTTAAAAACTAAAAATACAAGTTTTATCCAACTGAAACACTGTTGCCATTAGCATCACAACATTGTTTGAAGTCAGTTAACTCAACAGAACCATGAGGTAACTCAAGTGGGCATCAAGGAGGTTTCAGAATAACCCTTCCTGATGGCTCCAACCTGGTGCCCCTAACATCCTGGTGCCCCTAACATCTGTCCCTCCACCTGCTTGCACATCACCGTCATGCTGCACCACCCACACCAAGCAAGGGCAGCTGACAGGGCCTTCCATGGCAGGCAAGGCGTTGGTGAGTTTCCCACGATAACATAACTGACCCTTTTCTCTCTTCTATCCTTAGGCATGGCAACAAAGTAATAGGCAACGGCCTCCTGGTAGGCTAAGTGGAAAGGCTATGGAACCGGGTATGAGATATAGGCCAGGTATGAGATATAGGCCCGGCCAGCAGAAAAAGCACATACTCTGGGAAGACACTGATCTCTGTGCTCCAGATGAGTACCGAGGCCAGCCTTGGTATGAACAAGCAAACTGCGCCCAAAGAGGCAAGCACAGCTTTTTATTTCTCTTACTATCCTGTGGGCTCACATTCCCTCTAGTTGCAGTTAAGACTAATTTCCTAGAATACCATCCCAACAAAATCCTCCTGAGCCAGATGGGATCCAGTCAGTATGGACTCCTTGGGCTGGTAGAACATCAACAGCCATTCCCCTGACCTTTCCATGTCTCTGCCATCAGGAAGAGAGGACAAACTGAAGACTTTAAGACATTTGGAGATCCTGAAGCACTTTCTGAGTCTTTAAAGAAGAATTTGGCTGAGTGCGACTTTCAGTGTCAAGTACATTATGCTATATTGATATGACTTTTTCCAAATTGACACTTTATACTGAGTACAAATGAAAACAGAGCAAAGATGTTTATTCACCACAGCAGAGACTCCCAGCATTGTCTGAGCCTTGGAAATAACTTGGGATCCAGTTCTAGCTTGGCAAACTGGGATCAAAGTGCAGACACAGAAATCTGTACATGAAGCAAGTGTACTGGAGGATTCTTAGGAACCTGGTATGTAAGGAAAGCAAAGGATCCACATCACAGGATCATGGGGTAAGCAGAACAGCCAACAAGAAGCTACGATGGTTCAGTCAGACAGGGGGTCAGATTTCAACCACCCCCCTGCACTGTGGCCACAATAAATAATAATGTACCACGTGTTTGAAAATTGCTACAAGAGACCTTAATATTTTCATGATGAAAACTAAGTATGTGAGGTGAAGAATTTGCTGTCTGATTCAATCATTCTACATTGTAAACACACACTAAAATATCATCACACTGACTCATAAAGGCAAACAACTATTTTTAAATTGTGTTTATCATCTGTATGTGATGTGGTGCATGTAGTGGTAGAGGTCAAAAGTTGGTGGTCTTCCCCAAAGCTCTCCATCTTATTTGTTTTTAGACAACAGGATCTTTCCTGAACCTGGAACTCAGTGATGGGCTGGATGGCCAGAAGTCCCTTTTTGACAGGATCCTCCATCTCCGTCTCTCTGTGCTAAGATTACACAGTACCATGTTTGCATTTTTACATAGGTGCTGGGGATCTCCAGCTATCTCCTAGGCCCCAATATAAACAATTATGACTTATCAATTAAAAATAAATTTAAAACATAATTAAATGGGTGCTGGCAAGGAGGCACAGCAAGTAAAGGTATTTGCCACACAAACCTGGTCATCTGAAAAAGGTGGGAAGAGAGAATCTACTCACAAAGTTGTCCTCTGACCTCCATTTACACACACCCCACACACATTACATACACAAAGTGAAAAAGAATTGAAAAAAATAATTAAATGGAACTAAATAAAGCTTCTCTGCAAAGAGCCTGGCACATAATAACCGTACTAACTGTTGTTATTTAGTTATTATTAATATATCCTGAAGCCTAGCCAGATAATCTGCGATCCCTGAAGCGGCAAGTTAGGTATCAGCTGGGAAATTAAAAATGTAAAATCTTGGGCCTGTGTCAGATCTGATGAATGAATAAACCACTAAAGTTGTGGCCAGAAATCCATGGTTTCCAGGTGATTAAGAAACAGGCCATAGATTTGAGAACCATCTGTCTGTCTATCTATCTATCTATCTATCTATCTATCTATCTATCTATCTATCTATCTATCTATCTATTGCAGACAAGGCTGGTCTTTAGTGAACAATCCTGCCTCAGCCTCTGGAGTGGGAATACAGGCATGTGCCACTAGACCTCACTCACTGCCCTAACATCTTACTACTCAAAGTGTGGTCAGTAGCATAAGAAGATCAGAAATGCATACTCTCACATTTGAATGAAGCTCCCAGGAGGTCCCTGAGTACAATATTAACTAAGTAGTCCATCCTAATGCACCAGCATTCATGTTACGCAAGTGGGAAAGGTCATTTAGTACTATCTGAATGGTGAGTGATTCCTCAGCCCACTGATACTTTTATTCTTTTTTAAAAAATAACTTATTTACTTTTATTCCATTTGCATGGTATTTTGCCTGCATGTATGTCTGTGTGAGGGTGTCAGATTCTGGAGTTACAGACAGTTGTGAGTTGACATGTGGGTTCTGGAAATTGAACCAGGGTCCTCTGGAAGAGCAGTCAGTGCTCTTAACCTCTGAGTCGTCTCTCCAGCCTGGTATTTTTATTCTTATCTTACAGTTTTAAAAACTTGCTGAAGGTCACCTAGCCACCTAGCCTCTGGTTGCCTGAGGTAGTATTGGGTTAAGCACTCACCCTCTACCCTTGGGTGTGAATAGAGTACAGCAGCAGACCACCAGAATCTCAGCATTCCAGAGGCTGACAGGAGGATCACAAGTTGAAGGCCAGCCTGAACTGCAGGAGGCCTTGCCTCAGGAAGGTTTTATGTTTTTGTTTTTAAAGGCAATCTCCAACTTTTGAATGAACAGGTATGCAAAAAAGAAAAAAAAAAACCATGTGTTTCTAAGTCATTAGTGCCAGTTTGGAACTTCATGTATAAAGGATTGTGTTGTGGCTTCTGTGGAGATGCATCTGGAACCCAGGTTATAGCACAAGAAGGACTGGAAGGCAGCAGTCCTCAGCAGGGCCTCAGGAACTCAGTACCTTTATTTATAAGAGAAACTGCTGCAAAGAAAATCTGTCCCCAGCTGGGCAAGGGTGGCACACGCCTTTGATCCCAGCACCTGGGAGGCAGAGGCAGGTGGGTCCCAGTGAGTTCAAGGTCAGCCTTGTCTATAGAGTAAGTTTCAGGACATCAAGGACTACACAGTGAAACCCTGTCCCCTGATACTATGGTGCTAGGAACACCCCACCCCCATTCACTTCCTTGCTCAAAGATTACTGAGTATGTCCTCTGGGAAAGGTACCTTGCTGAGTGGTACCACGTGGTGAAGATGGACCTGATCCCTGCCTCAAGGAATTCATAAGAGAAGTCAGCAAGAAAGCTGATTTCTCCTCCATGCTCACCTATCTTAAATTCAAGCAGCGGACAAAAGGCAGAGGTGAAGGACGTTTAGGGAAGGGAGAAATTATTTGGGACCTGGAGCTCAAGCTTCCCACAGAGGGACCCATGTTAAGCTGAACCTGGGAGGCAGAACACAGATGATCAGGCAACATGAGTGTTGCTGCATGGACACATGAAGGTGTGATGGAGCCGGTCCCACTGCAGGACTGCCAGTCAGCCCCGAGACAGGCAGGCCTGCCCCTGCTGGGTACAGCAGGGCTCTACACTGACCTCTACAGACAGCTGCTCTGGATTACTCGTCAGAATACATGACAAACCGCTCAGCCCCAAGCCCTTTCAGAGATGATCTGGGGCAAAAACAAATATTTCTGAATTGGTACTAAAATTATTTCCAAGTCTGCTTCCTCCCTTAGAGAGGATTCATATGACTTTGAGTACTAGTAGATGCTCGGAAGATGCTGAATGTGTGAACAAAGGAAGGAATAAATGCGTGCAGCCTCGCAAGAGAGAAATGCCTCCCATTGCATGATGGCGGGAAAGGAAGGAGGTGAGAGCAAGGGTGGTGATGGGAGGCAGGTGTGAGGCTTAGGAGGCTGGTGTGACTGAGCAGGTGAGAAGCCACCAAGTAGGTTAAAGACAATGGGAACTAGAGAAAAGGGAGGGGTGGAAGAGATGACAAGAACCGACTGACAGCAGGGCCAGGAGAAAGGGGTTTGGAGGCTGTGTCCAGAAATGTGACAGAGATATCAGAAAATGAAAAGCCCAACAGAAAACAAGGTGCTTTAGATGTCAGTTCACCAAATTCTCGTGAACTTGAGGATCTCAACACCATCATATCTTGACTGAATTTCTCTTCTCCCTCCACTGTTCTGTCCTGTGATTGCTGAAGTCTTACTGGTTTCTGGCTGTTCTATAATATTTCAGGTTGCTCCCCTTTGGGGCTTTTCCCAGACCTACACAACTAGGTCCCTTGCAACTCCCTGTTGTCGCCAGCTCAGTGAGCACCAGCAAAACTCCAACCCACACTCCCAGGTTGCTCTGAGAAGTACCCGGATTCCTTATCTTACTCTCTTTTTAATTCTTCATTTTGTGTTTTTTGTTTTTGAGATAAAATCTCACATAGCCCAGGCTGTCCTAAAATTAGTAAGTAGCAGAGAATAACTTTGAACTTTGATCCCCTGAATGCTAAAATTACAGGCATGCACCACTATGCCCCGTTTTATGTGGCCCTGGGGAGGAGACCTAGGGCTTCCTGCATGGTAGGCAAGCCCTCTACCAATTGCATGAAACCCTTAACCCATCTTTTCCTTTTACTGCCTCCAACATAGTATAACATTATTTATCATATATAGATTTAATAGAGGTCTTCTCTCATTAAAATATAAGCTTTTTGAGGGGAGGAATTTCTGTCTAGTTTTCAATTGCCTAAACCAATGTCCACATATCATGTTGTTGGACACCCATGGGTGTCAGTTGGGTGCTTCAGTTTTAGACTGTTTAATGTCCATTTTATGTTCACATGAACACACTGACATACAGAAAGGAAATGAGGGTTCCTTGCATAGAGCCAGTGTCCAAGTAGATCTCTCCAACTTTGTGGCATAAAGGTAAGTTCACCTGAGACTGACCAAGAGTTGAGATGATGTCAGATACAGCCAACAGCAACCATCCTCAAAGACAGTGCACTTGTCCTGGCTAGGAGCTGACAATATATGTTTAGGTCCTGCCTGTGGTCTGAAAAACAAGCCCTCTAACCAGAGCTCACAAAGAGAACAAACAGTTCCATTTTCCAAATGCAAGTTTGGTGAATCAGGCCAGCTTCTCCAGTGAAGCGGCTGCTAATTTCTCCAGCTGCCTAGATTGTCAAATTACAAACTTATCTTTGGGGGAATGGATCTAACAAAGGGACATGTTCTATTTCCCTTTTTACCACCCATCCAGTGCCTCTGACTTGGTTTAATTGCCATTCCAACCCTCCCTCTCTGAAACCACACATCACAAGGCGTGCATTTATAGTGTCTTACATTAATATACTGGAGTTTCTCAGAATAAACGGGTTTGGCAAAATGTAATTATTTCCAGCAAAAGAGCTGGTTCTACATTTTGACAGGCATCTGATACATTATTGTACTCAATGCTAAACTGTGAATCTGCAAAATTTAAAAGAAATCCTTTTTTTTTTTTTAAATTCAAACCTGCTCATCATTAAATTATAAAGCTGGTCATTTGTGATGAGTCAGTAAAAACAGAAGGCAGGCATGAAAGGCTGCAAGAAACCCACCATCTCCATGTGACCTCTGACATCTGCAAGCCAAGGTCACTGTGAAGGTGAAATAGCCTAAGCAAGCATCAAGGCCAGTGCATGGGCAGAAAAAGAAAGGTCTATTTTCTGCCTTCATTAGTAGCATTCTTTTCCTGGCAGCAAAGTCTCCAAGCATCTCAAATCGTTCACTTGTTTCTTCATTCTACAGTCTCCTCACTCCTCGAGACAGGAATCCTCAGTCCACTAGGGGAAGAGGCAAACATACAGACAATTCCCACACAGGGGATGAATGCCAAGAGAGATAGAGAGACAGAGGGTACGGGGTTGCAGAGAGCAAGACCTGAACTGCACTGGGCAGGACAAGCAGAGGTCAGCAGAGTGAGGGCAGATAAAAACGAGACAGAGACAGCAGTTCAAGCAAAGGCTGGGAAAGTAGAAAGGACATGGGATTCTGGGAAACCAATGAGAACCAGCCAAGGATGACAGTTCATGGAAGAGAAATGGCACTCAGAATAGTCATGGCCCCTCTTTTTGTGCTAAGGGGACAAAATGTAGACTCCTCGGTATAACGCTAAGTGGCCGAATGTCTCTACAGCCCACTCTCCCTCACCTAAAGTCCCAGCCAAGGAACTCTAGCCATAGACACCAAGCTCCAATCAGCTAGTCTCAGTGATGAGATGGGGAGCTGGCTTTAACAGAAAACTCAATGAAACCCAAGCTACTGGGTCATGCTGAATCATCTGTACTTCAGGAAAGTGTGTCCTTGGGAAGCAGCAGTATTGCTTACACACGGAACTGCTCCTGTCTACGAAGGACAAACTGAACCATTTAACACTGGCCTTCAATTATTAAAGTAACCTAAATGAGCTGTGACAAGAAGACCGATCACCTGCTCAGACTGGGCCCTGGCAGCCCGGTCTAAATTGTCTCAGTGTATTTATCCCCATCGTCACTAGACAGAGGAAGATGGAGGAGTCTTCTGGGGGGTCTCAGGATAAGACTATGACAAGAGCTTTTGCAGATCCTCTATAAAAGAGATAGCCATGCTCAGAGCAAGGACAAGAAAGTAGAAGAACTTGGTTCTCTGCAGAGCACTGACTGTATCCTGGGCATAACACAGTGTGGCTGGCAAGCACCTCACTAACTTTGCTCCTTGGTGGAGCAAAGTTCTCTACCTGTAGATCTTGGAAGCAGCACAAATTAGGTCAAGGTCTGGACTTGTCTGGTTTCAAATTCTGTGTTCCTATTCACTAGCTGTATAGCCTCAGTTTCCCCACCAATAAATGTTGCTTCACAGGGCTGTGAAAATTAAGTGATAATCCATTGTGCAATGGGTATAATGTGCTTACAAGACTCTCTGTTATACTCTGCCCTTCATTCCCTTTATTCCTTCCTTTTGTGTCCCAGAAAATTAGAAGAGTTTCCTAACTAGGACCCAGGTTTATCGTGTGTGTGTGTGTGTGTGTGTGTGTGTGTGTGTGTGTGTGTGTGTGATGCAGGTGTATGTGCACATGTTTGCACATGCATGTGGAGGTCAGGGGTTGATGCTGGGTGTCTTCTGAACCTAGAGCTATTTCAGCGTAGGCTGGCTGACCAGTGAGCTATCAGAGCCACCTCTTTCTTCTTGCCTCCCTGAACTGAGGTCACAGATGCCTGTGGTCATGGCCAGCTTTTCATGTGGGTTCTCATGCATGGCAAGCACTTTACCTACAGAGCTATCTTCTCAGCCCTTCATCTGTTTTTGAGACAGTTGCTAAACCTGTAGCTCAACAATTCCCTAGGTCTGCTGGTCAGTAAGCTCCAGGGATCCACCCGTCTCCAGCCCTCTAATGCTAGGGCTACAGATGTGCACTAGCATGCTGGCTCTTCTTATGCCAGTGACAGAAGGCAGGCAGGCATCTTACCAACTGAGCCACCTCCCTAGCCCTTTCACCTTTGTTTTTCTTTTTCTTTCTTTCTTTTTTTCTTTTCTTTTTTTTTTTTTTTTGAGTACAGAATAAAACCCTTATCCTGTGGGGCCTCTTCCTGGCTTACCACTTTGGCTGTGGCTTGTTCTAACGACAAGGAAGGGGTAATGAGTCCACACATGGCTCTTTCACATCTCTCCCGGATCCCATCTCAAACATCCCACCCTTCCCAGTACTATTTGTACTTCTCTCTGGCTGACCAGCACTCTCAGACATATTCCTCTGGCTGGCAGTAGGGTGGAGGTAGTCCAGACTCCTGGGAAGGCAGAGGCTATGTACGGACATGTGAGTATTTAGAATATGAGACACTCAGCTGGCATTTTGATGTTTTCTTTCTCCTTTTGTCTACTGACTGTTGCACACTCACTGGGTTAACTCTGCAACAGGCCCAAGGATCACCTCTAGGCTTAGTTGGGATTCTGTCCCTGGCCTAGTTTAAGCCATCCCTAGAGAGCAGGGGCCATGCCTCAGTGCCCTCTGTCCCACTAGCAGGGCAGGATCCAGCACACCAGAGGTTGGCCAGCACTAGTAGGTGAGAGGAGCATAGTGCCAGAGGGCCCGGCCCTGAGACATGTTCTTAGAAGTTCTGTCCTGAGGCCAAGAAAAAATTCCCTAGGATGGACACACTCCAGGAAGCCTAGACAATGACTAATGAGCTGAGGAAGGGTGACCTCCAGAGACTTCCAGCACTCTAGACACCTTCGTACCCTGACGCACATTTCTCACACCAAGGGTGGGTCTGTGGAGCAGGGCAGAGGTGGGAAAGCAGGTGCTGTCCATGGGCCAGGGAGCTAACATTTCCAGTCTAATACGGTGTTGGGTGATGCATGTGCAAAAGTAAGCCCCAGCCTCTCCGCCTCCACAGTGCCTGAAACAGCCTCACTGTGAGAGGGTCTTCAGAGCACGACAGACGCAGTTGTCATCACCTGCAGCAGACCTGCACAACTCTGGCCCAGGGTTCCGGAAGCCACACCCCCCCCCCCCCCCCCCCCCCCCCCCACCGCGA